>NW_023353277.1:0-269 GCF_001411555.2 Juglans regia
CATTGAGTGTTGGAACCAATGTTCATGCCAATGAATCGACAGCAACCGGCTGGTTTTACCACTCTCCATCAATCAGTTAAGATTGGTTGCTCCACCCATTTTTCTCTTAGTGCTTGGCGTCAGTTTTGCCCAAAAACCACGCCGAAGGTTCAGTTTTTCAACCCTACCCTCCGCCCTTTAAATTTGCTCTTTCCACCCGACCCCCTCTCTTTCGATCTGCTCCCCCCCCCCCCCCCCCCCCCCCCCCCCCCCCCCCCCCCCCCCTCTCC
>NW_023353278.1:0-605 GCF_001411555.2 Juglans regia
TTGTTTAATAATGTAATGCTTTTTGAAAAAAATATATAATTTATAACATAAAAAATTTGACAACTAATCATAATTAAGTAGATGACAAATAATTACACGCTTTCATTTTTTTTCTTAAGTAGATGAGAATCACAAGATAGATAGTTGTTTTATCTTGGTTTCTCCATGTCATTTATTTACTACAGATTAAAACTATAATAATTACAAAATATAATCCTTAAAATTTTTCAGAATATATGTTTTAATATGAAAAGAGTAGATGAAATTAAAATTGTGCTGTAGAAAATATAATTCTCACAATAATGACATGTGAGAAGTGGGGAAAAGAAAAGATATAAAACATCAAAGTGAAAATATAAGTTACTCCTATCTTTACAAGGCCCTCACCTCTCCATCACTTTCTTGCCCAATGCTAAAACACTATAAGCGTAACTTTTAACAGAATGTAGGTCACCTTTCAGGTTCATTTCTCTGCTATTTTCGAAGGTCAATAATATCAGGTGTCTCAACAAAGAAGGAGTGTTAAAAAAAACACATATAAGTAATAAAAAATGCAGCATATAATACAAGGTCAGGAAGAAAAGCACTCGATGACAAGAAAAAGT
>NW_023353279.1:0-259 GCF_001411555.2 Juglans regia
AGATGAGTTTACTTCCACGTGTGCTACAACTTTATCTAAAAGTTAGATATTGTAAGAAATGAGCACTCCTTCTCCATCTCTTGACTTATAAAGTGACTCTTATGAGCCTTGATGGTTGGCCCTTAATGGCCAGCCATGATTACACTTAGAGGGGCTACTTATATAGCCTCTCTCCCATTTGAATGAGTCACTTGCATCATAGGCTCTTGATGGTTGGCCCCTAATGGCCAGCCAGGATTATACTTAGAGGGGCTATTTA
>NW_023353280.1:0-2013 GCF_001411555.2 Juglans regia
TCATAACTTTGCCAGATTGCATTTGATTAGTTTCTATTAAGCAAACCCGAAGTGGTAAACTGTGACGTGCTCCAAGGGGCATACATAACATAAGGTCATGGATGTACCATGAGACACTCGCGAGTGAAAAACTCCAACCTCACAACTTTGCCACTTTGTCCTCAATTGGTTTTCTAGGAAGCAAGAGAAAAGTCGCAAAACTGTGACGTGCTTCGATTGGCCTTGTGATGCGTCTTACGTACCATATGGTCATGGTAGCCATAGGAAGTCCGTTAGTGAAAAACTCCAACCTCATAACTTTGCCACTTTACACTCGATTGGTTCTCTGCTAAACAAGGGCAAAGTGTTAAAAATAAGTGTTGCTCCGACTGGCCCAGGCATGGGGCATACATACCATAAGGTTATGGTATTACCCTGGGAAGCTCGTGATTGAAAAACTCCAACCACATAACTTTGCCACTTTGTTCTCAATTTGCTTTCTATTAACCAAGGGCAGAGTGGTAAAAATAAGTGTTACTTCGACGGGCCCGGGGATGGGGCATACATACCATAAGGTCATGGTATTAATATCGGAAGCCTATGATTGAAAAACTCCAATTTGATAACTTTGCCACTTTGCACTCAATTGGTTTTCTATTAAGCAAACGCAAAGTGGTAAAATGTGCCGTGCTCCGATTTGCTTGTGGCTTAGGGCATACAAACCAAACAAATTGAGTGCAAAGTGGCAAAGTTTTTCAATCACGGGCTTCCCATATTAATACCATGACCTTATGGTATGTATGTCCATCCCGGAACCATTGGAGCAACTCTTATTTTTACCACTCTACCCTTGCTTAATAGAAAACCAATTGAGTGCAAAGTGACTAAGTTATGAGATTGGTGTTTTTTATTCACGGGCTTCTCATGGTAATTCCATGACCTTATGGTATGTATGCCCCATCTCCGGGCCAATTGGAGCATCTCTTATTTTGACCACTCTGCCCTAACTTAGTACAGAACCAATTTCATGCAAAGTGACAAAGTTATGAGGTTGGAGATTTTCGCTCGCGTGTTACCTTCAGTAATACCATGACCATATGGTATGTAGCCCCATTCCCGGACAATCGGATCACCTCTTATTTTTATCACTTTACCCAAGCTTAGTACCTTCCAATTGAGTGCAAAGTGGGAAAGTTATGGGCTTGGATTTCTTCACTCCCGGGGTTCCTATGGTACTACTACCTTGACCATATGGTACATATGCCGCATCACTGGGCCAATCGGAGCACGTCATAGTTTTTCAACTTTGCTTTTGCTTCCTAGAAAACCAATTGAGGGCAAAGTTGCAATGTTATGAGGATGGAGTTTTTCACTCGCATGCTACCTATGGTAATAGCATGACCATATGGTATGTATGCCCCATCCTCGGGCCAATCGGATCAATTCTTATTTCTGACACTTTGCCCTTGCATAGTAGATTTCCAATTGAGTGCAAAGTGGAAAAGTTATGAGGTTGGATTTTTTTGCTCATGTGAGACCTATGGTAATACCATGACCATGTGGTATGTATGCCTTAACCCTGGGCCAATCGGAGCACCTCTTTTGCACATTGGGTTTGCTTAATAGAAAACCAAACGAGTGCAAACTGCCAATGTTATGAGGTTGGTCAATCATGGGCTTCCCATGTTAATACCATGACGTTATGGTATGTATGCCCCATCCTTGAGCCAATCGGAGCTACTTTTAGTTTTACCACTCTACCATTGCATAGTAAAGAACCAAATTCGTGCAGAGTGACAAAGTTATGTGGTTCGAGCTTTTCTCTCATGTCTTACCTATGGTAATTCCATGACCATATGGTATGTATGCCCATCCCCGGGCCAATCGGATCACGTCTTATTTTTATCACTTTACTCAAGCTTAATAGATTTCCAATTGAGTGCAAAGTAGGAAAGTTATGAGGTTGGGTTTTTTCACTCGTGTGCTACCAGTGGTAACACCATGACAATGTGGTATGTATATCCCAACTGATGA
>NW_023353281.1:0-445 GCF_001411555.2 Juglans regia
AAAGAGAATGGAAAGTGCTCCTGCTGCAGAGGAATGGCAGCTGTCTTTGACAAATGCTGCTCTTGTTCTTGTTTTGTGTTCGTCAACAAGGGTAATAGTATATTATCATATTTATAAAGAAAAATATAAAACTCCAACGTCCTAATTCTTCATGAAAATCTGACCGTTGTATGGAAGCGAAATGCAACGGCTATCCGATTGAAAGCTCCAACATTTTAAATTCAAGTTTTTGGGGAATTTTCTGGCGGATGGTCCGTGCGGCATATAATTCGGATAGACCGAGTTTTGGGGAGGGCTTTCATGTCTTTTCAATACTTTGGTGACTTATTATTATCTTTTTTCTTAAATTCTCTTCAACTTCTTGTTCAGATTAGAAGTTTTAAGTGAGATTTTAATAATCCAAAAAATAGGGTGCCGTTTGGATAGTGAGATGAAATGAGATGGT
>NW_023353282.1:0-431 GCF_001411555.2 Juglans regia
GTCGGCGTGGCTAACACCGCCCCACCCATTCTCTTCCCCTCCGTCCGGCGTTCCTCCCCTTCCAATATCAGCTCCTATCGTGCCGCCATTAACCGCCACGACGAATCCAAGCCGCGACCATCTTTTTTTTTTTTTTTTTTTTAAGTTTTTTTAATTTAATTTAATTTTTTTGATAGGAATGGTTGTGTCTTTATAGTGTTTTATTTCCTTTAATTTTGAATTATGTAAATATTGAATTCAATTGTTACATTTCAGTATAAATCTGTTTTTTCCTTTTATTAATGATTTTTGTTTAATAATTTATTAAAAAATAAACTTAAATATTTTATTTTTATTTCTGGATAAATTGAATAGTTTATTAATTAACTTTAAATTAATTATACTATTTGAGATAAATCTATAGTTTCTAATATACTATAGTTTATTTAATT
>NW_023353283.1:0-546 GCF_001411555.2 Juglans regia
AGGGCCCGTTTGTTTTCAGAGATGAGATGAGATGAGTTGAGATTAAAGTTAAAAAGTTGAATAAAATATTGTTAAAATATATTTTTTAATATTATTGTTGTTTTGGGATTTGAAAAAGTTGAATTGTTTATTTTATTTTGTGTGGGGATTTGAGAAAGTTGTAATGATGAGATGAGATGAGATGAGATGAGATGAGATGAGATGTTTTTGGAAAACAAACAAGGCTTAAATATAGAGTTTCGTGCTGCGGGTCCCGAATTCGGAGCTCAAAACATGTCTCGAAAAGATTTTTTTTTTTATGTATTTTTTAATCATCGTAAATATTTAAAAAAAAAAAAATTATAATATTATTAAAAAAAAAATTTTTATCATTTGGTAAAAAAAAATTTATAATATTATTAAAAAATATTTTTTTATCATTTGGTAAAAAAAATTTATAATATTAATGAAAAATATTTTTTTATTATTTGATAAAAAAAAAAAAAAAAATCCTATTCGGGAGATGTTTTGGATCCCGAATTCGGGACCAAAGCATTTCTCTTCGTG
>NW_023353284.1:0-255 GCF_001411555.2 Juglans regia
GACGTAACGGCGTGTGAGTGGTGACAAGGTTGTATGTCTTGACAGGCTCCGTGCTTGTGCATCGAACTGTTAGGCGTGCTCCTCCTCATTTTTGCTCCTCGTGTTAATAGCATGTTGGGCTACCGAAGGGTTCCTGTGTTGCATACCTACAAAGATGGAATTTGTCCCTCTCGTTGCCCCTTGTCCTTGTCGGTGCTCATCTTTGGGTGCTGGCTGGACTCTGAAGTTGTCCACGTGTTACCATGCAAGCCTTCG
>NW_023353285.1:0-318 GCF_001411555.2 Juglans regia
TAGTAAATACTTTCTTAATTTTTTAAAAAAAATTAAAAAATATATATAAAAAAAATATTTTTTTATAATTTTTTATTTTACTTCATGATTAAGAAAATATTTTTTAATAAAATTATGATTTTTTAAAAAAAAAATTAAAATAGTCATATTACAGCCCCGGTTGGGGGCTCCCGTTGAGCTTAACATGTACTTTTTTGTGTAATTTTTTAATTTATTTTTTATATATATATTTTTTACACTTATAAATATTTTTAAAAAATAAAATAAATTTAAAATATCATTAAAAAACACTTCCTTAATCAGAAAGTAAAAAAAAAA
>NW_023353286.1:0-410 GCF_001411555.2 Juglans regia
AGGAGAGAAGATTCCACTATAATATGCTTGTTTATAATCTCCCATGATCTCTCATCTTCACTGTATAACGAAGATATGATTTCTCTCCTCCTCTAGAGTCTTTTTGTTGTGAGGTTGAAGAAGATGAAATCCCCCCAATAAGCTTGGCTAAAAATCCCTCCAACTGTTCAAAAGAAAGTCCCTGAAACCATAAGCATCTGTCCCTTTTTATTTCCTGCCCTTCTTTGCTTTCTGTCACTTTACTTTACTTTATATTAAATCATTCATTTTCTCTCCTGACACATTACCCATTGTCTTCCCTTGTCTTTTATCTGTCCCATTTTCCTATCTATTCCTTTGTCTTCTAGTGATGACCTATTAATAAACTGAATCTTAAGAATTATTTTGAACCTGTTATATTTTACCATCTT
>NW_023353287.1:0-1057 GCF_001411555.2 Juglans regia
GAAATTACGTACAATCGGCATGTGCAACTTTTGCGTAGCTATATGAAATAATTGGGTCTCACTTTCTCCCTTTCTTCCTCCCTCTTTCTCTCCCCTTTCATTTTCCCGTCTTCTCAAACAACTCTCTCTTTTCTTTCAGTTTTACTATAGGCAAAAGAGGGAAACTGAATCGGCTAATGTCATATCTCTCTACCTCTTGCGAAAAAGAAAGACATTAAAAAATGGTAGCCATCAAAACCATTCAAACCTCTTTCACGGCAACCAAACATGGAATTTTCCACACAAAAAAACCCATCAACACAAATATTTTTTTCTTGTGCCTCAGCAAGCCCAACAATGATTCGAATTTAGAGGCTTCTTCATCCAAAGGAGATACATGCAAGCAAGAGCTAGTTGCCAGAATAGCGATGCTTCAGGCTCAGAAAGTCCGTCTCATAAACTACTTGGATGAAAGGTCAGCTTATCTCTTATAGTTTGGCGAAGAAGCCAATGCGGAGTTTGACAAAATCAAAGAAGATGCCTTCACAGGACTAGATGAAGCTAGTGCCAGGGTTTGTTGAACTTCTTAATTCTGCATGCAAATCATGCGATATGATTATAGACCAGAAAGAATAACCCACTTGTTTTCAATTTTCATTTATGTTTGTCAGATAATGGAGAATATAGAGAGTCGTATGCAGGCTTTTGTGGAATCCTCATAATTAAATCAGATTCTCTCTTCCCACAATCACCAACGATTATCGAAGTTGTTGTCCCTCTCATGGTGGTGGTTTGCAGTGGCTCATGGTGGCTCAAAATTGGAGAGCACAGTGCTATGTTTTTTTGTGCAAAAATAGGGACCTCTTGGAAGCAATGTTTTTAATTTCGTACCGTACCGGCCGGTACGGTCGAAATTTTTCGTTTCAGCCGTCCGGCCGGTACAGGTACTAGATATATACCGTACCGGCCAAAATACCGGCCGTACCGGCCGGTACCGGCCGTTTCGGCCTAAATTTCGGCCTGTACCGGCCTATATTTCGGCCGGTACCGGCCGATATTTCGGCCTGTGTTTTTTTTT
>NW_023353288.1:0-1190 GCF_001411555.2 Juglans regia
AACTTATAAAAGTGACCGATTGATTTTTTTATTTTTAATTTTAATTTTAATTTTTTCTTTTACTTAATAGATAAGAAAGTAATTAAAAAAAAGAAGACAAAAATATAAAGGGTGCGGCTACTATGCTGCCCCATCTTGACCGCTGGGCGGTATACACCCAACATAAAAAAAAAAAAAAAAATTCATATTTTTTAACATATTTAAATATATTTAAAAAATAAAAAAAATACACTAATATATTTAAAATTACTTCCTTAATCATTAAGTTAAAAAATAAAATTTAATCAGCAGTCAAATGGTAGTATCAAAAGGAGTGGACATAATAGTATTTTTCAAATATTAAAATACATTTGCACTTATCGTTTTGAATTCTTGGATTTAATCGGTCCTTGTAGCACTACCCAATTGATTACTATCCGTAAATGCCGATTTCTCTCGATTTTTCCTAATTTAAACGTAAAAAAGAGTTATTCAATGCTAGTATATTCATAAATTTACCATTGATTATATTTGGTGATTGAGAAAATTCTACTGTTCCAAACAGATTCTTCAAACTTTACTTAAATTATTAATGAGAGTTAATTGGTGTACTTCAGTCATGGACGAGGCCAATGGCCCCCCAAGCAGTGTGGTCAATGCCAGTTATGAATTGTGGACAAGAATAAAAAAACAAAAATATCAAAAACTAAGAAATTAGAATTTGATCCCATTTAAGATTTTATAGTAACTACATTTTGTTTTTAGGTTTTATTTTAAGAAATTAAATTAGAATATAAGATGCACATTTGATTATTTCTCTTTTAAGGTTTATAATTATCGAGGTGAAACATATTTAACAAAAAAAAAACCCACATTCATTATATAGCTGGCTACGCAGTATGCAATTCCACTGTTTAAAAACTTTTAAATATATGATGTTATTGCTATACATTATTTAGCAAAATACAAAACTTAATTTATGGTTTACATATATTACCTAATTTTTATAATTCCTACATAGATTATTTCCAAGGTTAATGAATAAATCTTCACAATCTCCTCATACTCCATAATTTATATTTTTTTTATCAAATATTTATTATACGAATAATGAATAAAAAATTTAAAAAAATTTAAAAAGAATAAACTTAAAAAAAAATTTTAAAAATTTAAAAATTTAAAAAAATGTGGAGTGTGAAATGTGGTGGAAA
>NW_023353289.1:0-299 GCF_001411555.2 Juglans regia
TTTTATGTAGGCGTAGGCCAACATAACTCTTTTGTTATGCAATTGAGATGAAATGAGATGAGATGTTTTGTTAAAAATTAAATAAAATATTATTATAATATTATTTTTTAATATTATTTTTATTTTAAAATTTGAAAAAGTTGAATTATTTATTATATTTTGTGTAGAAGTTTAAGAAAATTGTAATAATTATATGAGACGAGACGAGATAATTTAATTTTATATAACCAAATCAATCAGAATTAAAGAGAGATATAAAAATTTACATTGTTCAGCATATATAAAAGTTTAATTACATG
>NW_023353290.1:0-209 GCF_001411555.2 Juglans regia
CAAGTACTTAGATTAAAAAAAAAAAAAAAGAAAAAAAAGAAATGATACTTGCAGTCATAAGTGTGTAAACGTCGTGTAGTCATTTTGAAAAAAGTGAATAAATATGGGACTCACATGAAAAGACATTAATTTTTTAATAGTAGATCTTATTTTTTTTCAAAGTAATTGCACGACATTTGTGCATTCCACGATTGTATCTAATATTATTT
>NW_023353291.1:0-260 GCF_001411555.2 Juglans regia
TATTATAATTTTTTTAAACTTTCATACAAAATATAATAAACAATCTAATTTTTTCATATTTTAAAATAAAAATAATATAAAAAAATTATATTATAACAATATTTTATTCAACTTTCAACAAAATATCTTATCTCATCTCATCTGAATTACATAATCAAACTAAGAAAAATCCCCTCTTGAATTCTTCCAAGTAACACTTTTTTCGGATTCTTACTCACATGAGGAAAGGAAGTACCGATTTAATAAAAAAAAATTCTAAT
>NW_023353292.1:0-730 GCF_001411555.2 Juglans regia
GTATTGAGAAATAATCATATATTGCTTGTAGATAAGGTTTTGGACATGTTTATAAAAAATGAGCAATCCTCTCTTGTTGAACCAGTTTTATGAGATGAGTTAGATTCATGAATTTCTTCAGATATGAGTTAAGGTGAGTTTTCAATTCAAACGAGACCTAAATCTACTAAATGCTTATTTTAAGATACAATTTTAATCAAGTAACTGTTGAGACAATTAGAAAGTCTATGGAACAATTATTATTATTATTATTATTATTATTATTTAATATGTAATTATGAAAATAATCTTTGGCAGTATTTTTTTCTATTACCTGTTATTTTAGATTGAGTGCTTTAAAATTTACAAAAGAGTTGTTTTGTTTTTGCGAAACAAATATGTGTTTTGTCTATTTCGTTACATTTGCAACGTTAGATTTAACTCACATGTTGCATTAATTGGCATCAGAGCTTGATTCATTCTTGGCCATAACATGTGGATGCAATGAACGAATTGCTCAAGTTGAGGAATTGCATGAATACAATATAACGACTGAATGAATGCAAGTGATGGTAGATCTGATTGTTAGGATAGACACTTTGGAGGTGGCACCACGGCTATGACATCATTAGAATCCGCTTTATCGGACAAGAGACTAGGAAGATAATGACTATGATTATGATAGTGAAGAACATGAAAAGTTTAGGAAACTTGAGATTTTACCATGATTTACCCTTTAAGAAGGAGTATT
>NW_023353293.1:0-222 GCF_001411555.2 Juglans regia
ATATTATAGTGATTTTATTTTTTATTTATATATTATAGTGATTTTATTTTTTATTTATATATTATAGTGATTTTATTTTTTATTTATATATAATAGTGATAAATATTTTTTATTTATATATTATAGTGATTTTATTTTTTATTTATTTATTATAGTGATTTTATTTTTTATTTATATATTATAGCGATTTTATTTTTTATTTACATATAATAGTGATAAATC
>NW_023353294.1:0-241 GCF_001411555.2 Juglans regia
ACGTGAGACCCACAAGTTTTTTTCAACTAAAAATTTCTTTACACGTGAGATTCAAAATCTTTTTCAACTTCTCATAAATATATCTATACTCATCTTAATATTCAAACACATCTAAACTCATTTTAGTGGGTTCACAAAACTCATTTCACCATCTCAACTCGTTACTATTTATAAAGAATTAAATTTATCTCAACTCAGCTCAACATCTAATCAGAGGCTTAATGTGCTCATGAAATTGCAA
>NW_023353295.1:0-12861 GCF_001411555.2 Juglans regia
GATGAAAAAGAAAAGAAAATGTAAGATGTGTGTTTGTGATGGGCACCAACATGGACCTAGTCTTAAAGATCCTTTGTAAGTTCTAGATGTGCTAATTACAATATCAAAAGCTAAGAAAATCAAGGAAACAATATAATGATTGGTATAATCCACTTGGAATGAAGCTAGTAAGAGCCCAACACACAAGATGTGTTTTAAAGAAGAAGAACCAGTTGTGATCTACTTGATACAAGTTGTGGAAGACATGACTTAGAGTTATTGTTTGAACATGTTGTTATTGAAGGCTTTCAAATTGTTTAAACTATTTAAGTGATTTATTTTATTAGTTTAGAATAATTGGGCTTGAGGATGTTTGGCCCATATATGTTTTATTTTGTTGAACTAGGGTTTCAAGAAGTTATTGTAGTTGAGTTACTGTAGCAACGCACTATTCACTTAGGAGTATTTTTGGAAGATGGAGCTTTATCTTGGTTAGGGTTTTAATTAGGTTTTTGTTTAAATACTCTTTATAGCCTCATTTTAATGAGTTTTATGAAATTTGATGAATTTGTTCATTGTGAGTTGAATTTATCTACTTCGGTTCTTGAATAAACTTTTGAACTTATCAAATGTAAATCACAACCGTTGTAGCGTTCTTCCTTATAATTTTGGTTCTTGAGATAGGTTCTTCAACGTGTCTAGATTTTCATATAATCTAAGTTCTTGAAATGAGTTCCTCAATGGATCTAAATTTTCTATTGGCTTGATTTTAGCTTTCTTGGGTGAGTTTTCAAATTGATTGTGGGTTCAAGGATTCTATTCCCACGAGTTCATATAATTTGGTATTCAAAGCTCGGTTTCCAATCAGATCTAATTCTATCTTTTAATTCTTGTATCTTTAAATTTAATTATAGGGCTTCATTGTTCTAGGGTTGAAAAAAGAAGAAGAAGAAAGAAACAAAAAGTAGGTTGCTGAAATTCTTAGGATTTTTGGTTTGGCTGAAATTTGCATCACCTAGGATTTCAAATTTCTAGGTTTTCTTGTATCTCTAATTTTTTCAATTGCTTGCAGTGTCGTTCTATTGATTATCTTCTACTTCATTGTCAATTCTTGTGTGTTTGAATTCAAGTGTTTAATTTTCACAATTAAATATTGCTATTTGTGATTAAATTTGAGAAAAGAAGAGAAAAGAAAAGAAATGAAAAGAAAAGAAAAAAGAAAAGAAAAGAAAATTTGAAAAAAAAAGGGAAAAGAAAAGAAAATGTAGCATATTCAAAAGTTGCTACATAGTTACAAGAAAGAGAAAGAAAGACATTTGTTGATTGAGTTTTATCATCAAAGTAGCTGAATACATTTTTCTAATTGGTATCTTGTTTTATAATTACTCTTTCCCTCATATAAATTCCTTGTGTCTCGTGTCATTTTATTTTCCTTCCTTATTTCTTGTTCTTGTTTCTTGAACTTATTGCTGGTTGGAATAATACAAGGTTGTATTGTCTTGTTTTAGTTCAACTAGTTTTTAAAGAACTTGAGCGGAAAAACTATTGAGGTAAAATGTAAGAAAGGGTGAGACTATTATCGGGAAAAAGTCAATTAAGAGTGAAACACGAGTGGAGTGCCATTATTCGAGTGTAAACACGTAAGTGAGTGTGTGAGGTTTTCCACTAACATTCTTTTTGTGCAGCATATTACGATGTCTCACAGGAGTAACTCATCACCAAAGGGGATGTCAGGTAACTCATCATTTGTGTTGCAAGCCATGCAACAACAGTTTGAGCGGTTGAAATTGGTGTTGGGTGAAGTGAGGGACATGATGGATTATCAAGAAGTGGTAATTAGAAATCTACAGGGCAAGAGATAGGAGGCGATGTAAGTCTAGTGTTAAAAATGGGTATGAGAAGAAAGAATATGGTGATGAGGAAGATGTAACATCGGAAGTTGGGATGGGTCGAATGGGCAGACATAGATGAGTTAGGCGTGAAAAAGGACTTAGGGGGAACCCAAGGGGTCGGGATGGAGTACATAAGAACTTTGGGAGCATCAAAATGAAAATGCCATCTTTCCAAGGTAGAATTGACCCTGAAGCTTATTTAGAGTGGGAGAAAAAGATAGAGTTGATATTTGATTGTCATAATTATTCAGAGGAGAAGAAAGTGAAGTTGGCGGTAATTGAGTTAACTGATTATGTTATTATTTGGTGGGATCAATTAGTGACCAATAGGAGAAGGAATCATGAGAGGCCTGTAGAGACATGGGGAGAGTTGAAAGCTTTCATGAGGAGGAGATTTATACATAGCCATTACTATAAAGACTTTTACTAGAAATTACAAAATCTTAGTCTAGAAGTGTGGAGGATTATCATAAGGAAATGGATGTGTCAATGATTCGGGCTAATGTAAAGGAGGATCGGGAGGCGACCATGGCTAGATTTTTGAGTAGTTTGAATAGAATAATAACCAATGTAGTTGAATTGCTGCATTATGTGGAGATTGAGGACATGGTGCACATGGCTATGAAGGTATAGAGACAGTTAAAAAGAAAGGGGACAACAAGGTATACTTTCCTTTCTAGCATTCCTTGGAAACCAAAGTGGGATAAGAATGATCAAGCTGTAGTAAAGAGAAACACCGAACCACCTAAGGGAAAAAGATGAGAGAACTAGCAAGAGCATAAATCCAACCTTCAAGGAATAGAGATATTAAATTTTTAAGGTTTCGTTTGGATTCGAAGATGAGTTGAGATGAGTTGTGAATAGTAGTGAGATGAGTTGTGAATAGCAGTGAGATTTATGAGTTAAAGTTGTTGAATAGTAGTGAATAATAGTGAGATGAGTTGAGATGGGCTGTGAATACAAATGAGGCTAAGTGTTTGGGTTCAGGGCACATCACTTCTCAATGTCCAAACAAGCGGGTGATGATTATGCGTGACAATAGGGAGGTGATGACTGAGAGTGAGGACGATAGTGATGAGATGCCCAAGTTGGTTGATGCTAGTGATGATGATAGTAATTTACTTTCTCCCTAAAAATGTTTATATCTTTTGTTGCACATTTATCAAATTTGGTCTGGTTTAGACCTATGGTGGTGGTGAACTTTGTATCATGATCTCGACTTTGAGCTCTGTTATGTCAGGTAGTTCAATATCACTAGGTATATTTGTTTGAAATCAGAGGTGTTTCTTTTTCTAACATCTTGACACCAGAATCAAATGAGATTTGAAGATGGTTTTGTCCACCTTTAATTGGCTTTTGTGACTGTGTTTTAGCAAATATCTGTGACCTAAATATTGATGATAAAATGTAACATATATTTATAATTTTTTTTGTATTTATTTATATAAAGTTAGTGGCACCCTTCTACTTTTCATATTTTGAATGCCTGAATTCATTGTTCTCTGTTAGATAAAAAACATTTTGGCGCCTGGTGTTGCTGACCCCCATGGCCACTGGCATAGCTGCAAACTTGATATAAAGAACTGCTCACCCACTCAATTAACTACCATGCAAGGTGAATACCAGAATCTCCTAAATTCCATAAAACAATTCTTCAAGGAGGCAAGCAAAGAATCCTTCAAGAATACCATATCATCCTAATAACATTTTATAGTTTTTAGGATCATGGAATGCTCTCTATTTATCGAAAATGGATCATGAAACATTCTCTAAACCCTTAATGTGAGAAATTCAATATTATTATTATTATTATTATTATTATTATTATTATTTTTGTATTTTCATTTGGGGCTAAGGGTAAGGAATTAGTCATCATCTGTGAAATGGTTCAAATCACCTGAAAAGAAATAAATTGTAACCTTGTCTGCCATTTGCACAAGAGCAATGCTAGATACAGTCCCCATTTAGGGACTGGAATTCAAGCCTAGGCAATTTTATCTTTAAAATTTTTTAAAATTACAAAATTATCCCTCCTAAAATGATTTTTTTTCTCATTTAATAAAGAGCCTGCACATACAGTCCCCAAGTGGGGACTGTAAATAGAATTTGTCTTTGCACAAATACTTCTAGGAAACAACCTAGAATGGCATTTCTATATGATAAAGTACATCATCATTGATAATAACAACCCGCTTTGGGAGATTTTACTAATTATCTAAATGTTTATTTTCAGATTTTAGGATGAACTTTTAAGTGCGGTGAATGGACTGAGCACCTTTTCATGTAGAGGATTATTCATAGACGCTTGCTATGCCCACTGCCAAACCGAAATTTAGGAGACATGGTTAAGGGATGATTCTCCATTGCTGGCTAGAACAATAAGATACATCTCTATCTTCTCCATTTGTTTATCATTTTTGTTGTTCATTATTACAACTTGCTTAATTTTATTTTATCTGTTTCATTGCTTGCTTTTCCAGTTTCCCTCTGCAGAAACTAATTCCATTATTATATGAAACAAAACTGTTTTGCATATATATAATTGCTTTTCCAGTTTTATGACCGAAGTCCATTCCAAAAGATAGATTGCCCTTATCCTTCCAGTCCCACTTACCACAACCTTGTTGTAACACCCGGGTCCAGTGCGAAGTTGTTTTAAAAACTTTTGGATTTTTATGTGCGAAAAGCCCATTTGAGTCTTGAAATAGTTTTTTTAAATAGACTATGGGCCTAAAATCTTTGTTTTGGTGTACCATGATTTTTGTGGGTTTGATATTTAGGTTAAAAACAAAAAAAAATTTTTAAGGGTCGAGATATTTTTCTAAGATAAATTGTATTATTTTTAGAGATTGAGTCGAGGCCTTTAATTCACTGAAAAGCCCAAGCCCTTGTTACCTTACTTCAGACTCCATGTTCTTCACGGTTTCACGTCCGTTTTATGCCCATGCATGCACGCCACTTTCTCTCATCTCTAGGGTTTTATTTTGGTCTTTCAATCACCTATAAATACACATCCTTCGTGCATGAAGAAAACCCAGAATAGGGTTGCCGTCTCCTTCCCCAAGCTAGGGCTGCCGCACGATTAGCTCCCCGATGCCTCCACGTTCAGGCAGCACCAAACTCAGGCACACAACCCAGTATCCACACCCTCTGATATTTTGGTTCTTCTTCCATAGCCACCAAGTCCCACAAACGGCAAGTTGCCTCGCACCCCAGCCTAAAATGCATGAACCACATATCCTGCTCAATGGAAACCAGCGTGTATTAGCACTGCCCAGCCCATACTCAGACTATATCATAGCGTAACCACCACCACCACGTCATAGTCTCCTCCTTCTCAGTCACCGTGCAAGGTAAAAAGCCTCCTCAATACCGCCCTACATCACCGTCGCCCAGTCATTGGAAAAAAAATAGAAACCACCCACGAAACACTTTGTTTTACTGCACTGAAACAGAGGAAGTAGTCTCCCCGCCGTGCGCCACCAACCTGCCACCACACGATGCCAGCGCCTCCATGTCGTTACTACCAGCACAGAGAATGCCGACGGTCACTCCACGCCACTTCTAGCCTGCTTCGTCCCTCTCGGTAAGCCAATGACATCACCTCCGTGTCACTCTGTCTCGGCTTACTCTATCTCTTTTGCATATTCTTTTCTCATTCGTTGGTCTCTCTCTCTCTAGATATCTCTCTCATTGCTCTGCTATTGTGATCATCATTGCCCACAGCACCCAGCTACGTCGCGGCTCCACTCCCTCGGTGAGTATGGACGCTTATGTTGCATTGTTTGGTCTGGAGTTTAAGTTTTCCTTCTGTTTTCATGCTTTTCGCAAACAGCCCATGTTTATGATTTTACATTCCCAAAACGCCCTTGTCACCAGGATAGCTCATGGGGCATATTTTGTATATTAAACTTGTTTTGCATGTCTCTATTTGAGTGATAAGAAAGTCTATAGAAAAAAACTTTTTTTTTTCAAAATAAATTGTTAAGTATTCTATTACTAATTTCAATAGTGTATTATAATAAGATTTTAGTTTTATTTTAAATACTTTAAAACTAATTAAGTCTATTTTAATTTAAAGACATTTTTGCTTTGTCTACTTTAATAGATTTTGATATAATTATGTTATCCAATTTTATATTGTATAGTTGAACTTTAATAGTAAATAAGTTAGAATTTAATATTTTAGATGGAGTTATTAAGTGGAAAATGATGAATTTAGAAAGTGATGGTATTTTTGATTAAAGAAAAATATTAGGTTTTGAGGTATTAAAATAGGTATTTCAGGTTTAGATATTGAAATACATGGATTGAAAATTTATGGAAGTTACGTGATTATTTTATAGGTGGTGATTAATATTTGTTCGGCATTTTTGAGGAAATTTTTGAAAAATTAAGAAGTCCAGGTAAGCGGGGTTCCTATGCTAGACTTTGCATAAAATAAAATAAAATAAGGTTGCTTTTGAAAATATGCATGTTTGTTTTGAAAAGAAATCAGAAAACAACCTCAGACATGTGTTCTGCATATGCATGAAACCTGTATAAGAGAAAGCATTTTCTGTCATGATTGGTGTAGACATGTAACGCCCCGAACCCAATTGGCCTGGAGAATTACTACATGTAACTTAAGAACATGTTTTTTAACACAACTAAAATAAAACTCCGAAACTTTATTAGCAAAACTCAATCTCATGTACTCTAAATAACCACATTGAAAACTCCACGAAGTTATTACTGCAACAAAATAAACTAAGGAGTCCACAATCTCCCGGTAGTCACAACAAACCAAACTAATAACTTCAAAAGTCTTACTAAACCCAAGCCCAAGATATAATTAAATCTAAAAGACATTAAAACTACAGGACATCAGAATTCCTTCTTCTAACATCCTCTCCCAGCTTAATCATGCTCACCAATCTAATCCAGGTCCTCAGTTGGACTCTCCACATCATCTGAAAAATATTATGAAGATAGGGGGTGAGTTATCAACAACTCAGTAAGAAGAGGACATATGCTAGCGTGTAAACATGGGTATTTACAAAGTATAGCATGCAGAACAAAATATTTTTCAGAGTTATCATGCAAAGCATAACATATTTTCAAAAGTAACTGTAACATCCCGTATTTTAGTGTATTTTTATTGAAGGATTATTTTTATGTTATTCAAAAAATTATTCTTTTGTTTTAAAATTACTGGATTTTAATTGGGTTATTTTTAGGATTTTTAATTTGATGAAAATTATTTTTATGTGCTTTTTAATATTTATTTATTGTTATGCATTTAAATTACTTTTAATATTTAAATTAATTACTGGGTGATTTAATTATTTCAATTTGACTTTACCATTATGTTTAAATTATTTTATTTAATTTGTGGTTTTAAAATCGTTTCCGTTGGATCATTTTCGTGACCCAAGTTATGAGGACTGGACCTCATTTCTTTCCCTCTATTTTTCTCTTTCCTCTCTTTCTTCTTTTCTTTTTCTCTTTTTCTTTCCTTTTTTCTTTCTTTCCCGCTGCTTTTCCCCCCCCCGTGCGCGAGCCCTCTCTTTCTCTCTCTCCCTGTGCGTCCGTCCACCTCCTAGCCCAGCCGCCGTCGCGCTGCCGTGCGCGACACCGCCCGGCCGACTAGCACCCCTTCCCTCCGGCGACCTCACCCCCCAAATCCCAGCCCCTATCTCGCCGCCGGTAGCCCACACGCACCCTCCAAAGCCGCGGCCACCTTTCGCTCCAGCGCCGCCGTCGCTCCACCTCCGGCCACCATCTTCCTACCACATCATCCCCGACCTCTTGGCAACTCTTTGGACCCAACCCCAGCTCCGATCCGTCACCGGTGAAGCCACACTAAGTACATTTCCGATTTCGACTTTTTGACCTTAAAACCGCCCCTTGCGCTGCCACCCACGGCAAACCACCACCACCATTGGTTTCACCGACCTCTCTAGGCCCTACCCTACCATTTTGGGGTCTTCGTTTGTCTTCGTTGAAAAGTGGGTATTTGTGACCCACGGCCACAGTGTATTTTACACTGTGGTGTTGCTCAGACGTCGCCTTTTTCAGCTTCGTGATCCTTCGGAAATTGCTTTATTGCACTGTAAGTATTTCTCCAAAGTATTCTCATGAATTTTATGTATTTTTGCACTAACGCATTTCACTGTATTTTTTTGGCATGCCGGACTGAGTCCGAGGAGTACGGGGGTCGGATGGATTTGTGATTGGAGTTGTTGGTTTGATTGGATTGGATTGGATTGGATTGGTTATTGGTTATTGATGGATTTTGGATTGGTTGGTACATGTGCATATCATTATTTCATGCATGATCATGTTTGTAAAGAAAACTGGGTTTTCGTGTATTGCATTCATGTTCATGTGTTTATGAAAACTGGGTTTTCATGTGAGAATGGAATTTGGGTGCGTGCGTATCACGACCCCAAGCCGAGATGGGGCATTATCTCGGTGGAGCTCCTCTGGTTACTCGGGAGCGGAATAAACTGAGTAACGTCCCCTGGATTGTCGCTGGGCGACAATGGGATCGGACGAGAGATTCGTGCCGACTCCGTGGTCCTTCTGCTGGCGGGGACTAGAGGATGTCTGGCCATGTACGCGCTGGGCGCGGAACTGGGCATCGCTCGTTGCGTAGTGGGTGCTCGGCCATGTACGCGCTGGGCGCGGAACTGGGCATCGCTACGAAGCCAGGACGTGCGGATGGTCCATAGGGGATGCCATGGTGCATAGGGTATTGACGGATTAAATGGACTATTTTCTGGGAAAATAGTGTGAGTTGGATTTTGTGTAAATCATTTTCTGGGAAAATGTTTTACGGATTATTTTGGGCCAAATGGGATTTTGGCGTGTGTAGATAAATTAATCATTTTTGGGAAAAATGATATTTTGAGGAAAATGCATATTTCTTCATATGCATGCATGTTGGTGGCATAATGCATTTTATATTCCTGAGTATATTTTTGGGTTATACTTACCTGCGGTACCATTCTGTGGTAACGCAGATTTTGATGCAGAGGAGGAGGAGGGTGAGCCTGAGGAGACGGCTCCACCCGAGGAGTGATCTGGGATCACTAGCTTGTTATTTATTTTACCCTTTGTATTTTTGGGACATGTGTTAATTTTATTTTGGATGACTGTATAACTGCTTTTAAAACTTTACTGATGTTTACTTGTATTTTAATTCTGGTACTTAGTTGACTAATCCGCTGCGTTGTTGTTGTACACCGTTGCATGTACACACACTTGGCACTTACGTTGGGATGTGTGACCGTGTTGTCATCATCCCGGCGTCTCGATTCCCGTGTTTTCCTTACACGGGGGTCGGGGGCGCCACAGGTGGTATCAGAGCAGTTCGGCTCTGGGTAAAACCACATGTCCCATAGGTGCAGTACCAGAAAGTTTTAAAAGTTGTGATTTGAAAATTATTTAATTTAAAGTTTGTGGTTTTTATTGGTTTTATTTAGTTATTTTATATTACTTGTTTGTTTATTTATTTTATTGATTTATTTATGTTATGTTATTTTATTGTTTTAATCATTTTATTGTGAGCTACTTCATTGATTTTATGCATTTTGTCGTATGCTATTTTATGTATGAAATTTTATTTGTTATGATTTGATTTTGTTTTGTTTTGTTTTGTTCGGAATTGAAAGGCGGGTTAAGGATTATGATATAACATGAGATGGTACGACTGAGAAGGCCATTGTTAGGCTTGAACATTTGGTGTAATAGGTTTGAACTCTTGGTAATTGGTTTGTTTTAATATCGAGGTTCGAACATCATGGTCAGGGTGAACTTTTTGGAGTAGGAATTCGAATTGCTGCTAAGGAGGGGAATAATTTTAAATTGCTTAGGATAATTAAGGTCTTAGGTTCCGTAGAATTTATGTAATGAGTTTTTGGGGTAGGAGGTTGTAAGTTCAACAAAATTCAAGGTTAGATTTATGATAAGTTCATCTGAGGTTTGAGGCTTTATAGTTTTTAGGAAATAAGTTATGAGATTTAAGGTGGTAAGTTCAATAAGCAATTTGATAACATTTGGGGTTTTAGAATTTACAAGTTTTATAGGGTGAAAGTTTTAGATTTGAGGTCATCGATTTTAAGGATTTCGGAAAATGATTTTTATTTTGTTTAAGGTTTTAGAATTACAAAGTTGAAGGACTGAATTAAAATAGGATTGATGAGAGTTAAGTTACTAATGTGAGAATTTTTTTCAAGAAAGAATTTCTTTGGAACTGAAGGGAATTATCTAGTTCGTGTATTTTCTGAGGATTGAGGATGTTGATCTAATTCGAAAGATTATTGCTTTTAGCTCGATGTTTCAGTGATAGGTTGAGGATTTAATCCATATCAATTTTAAGGATGATAGATGGTGTGGATGTAGGAAATGATTCTTGTTCATTTCGAGGATATAGGTCTAGTGATGGAAATGGTAATGATGATCATCTGCACGTTTGGAGGATTAATGGTTTTGGCTAAGGGTGCGTGACATTGATGTATAGTAGTGGTGAGTGGTTATGGATTTCGGAGAGTATAAGTTCTAGTCTCATTTTGGTTTGGAGAAAGAGACTTTGGTAGGTGTTGAAGAAGAGTTGACACAATAGTGGTAATTTAAGAGACCTTGGCTTGGAGTTTTTGGTGAGTTGATCGAAGTGTGCAGTTGAAGTGGGTTACTCAATGAAGCATGGTTGGGAATAGTTATTGTAATTATCTTCAGGAATTAATTGTGACTTGAGTTCACCTAGGAATTTAAATTTTTGAGGTTATACTTTCTTTTGGAAATTGAGCATCCAGTTGGTTGAATTAAGGACATTGTTATTTAACTGGAAGAGAGATTGTTGTGACATCATGTATGGTGTATGATAAGATCTTCGAAGTTGAACCTTAGGTATCAACAGTGGATAAGATGATCAAGTATGCGGTTAATAAAGCATTAGGATCCTTGGGTGCTTTGCAATGACTTTTGGTGGATTGAAGATTGAGCAGTATGGTTTGCCTTGAGGTTTAATAGTGATGTACTATTGAAGGAACTAGTTATGTTAATGCTAGCTTGTAGGAGTAGAGATAAGTGAGGGAGTTACCAAGAAGGTTTTGATAATGTTTTGGTGTAGTCTATGGTGGTTCGTAGTGAGTTTAGTCACCGCTAGATTAGATGTTCAGAATATAAGTGATGAGCTTTTGGGGTTTAGATTGTCAGGTAGAAGTTTATAGGTGCTCTTATTGATTCGGCAAGTTGGAATCGAGCCTTTTAAGGTATGATCCTTATCGTAGATGAGGTGGATGTATTTTATGGAATTGATTTTGATCAAGGCTGCGAGAGTTAATTGAGGAATTTGAGTTATAATTCGTGGTTTTTGGAAAGGGAGTATTTTTCTACCAAGATGTGATAAGAGTTTTTGGTCAATAGGAATGGAGCTACCTTGTACTCGATGGTGTTAGTTTCTTGAGGACATAAGTTTTATGCATGTTGCGAATATCAGAGTGCGCAGCAGGAGCGTGGTATTTTTGGTTGTAGTCAGGAGTTCAGATTGTGCTGATTTTGGGAAATTAGTGGTGACTTGAATTTTGACAAGATACTTGTAATTGGAGATTAATAATTTAGTTGTGCAATTTGTTATTGATGGTTAGCTTTGGAAGTGGCTATTAGGTTACCAAAAGTAGAATTCAATGGAGGTTTAGAAGTTGTAGCATAGGGGTTGATTTGGAGTTGGCGGCAATAGTTTTTGCTCTTAAGATTTGGCGGCATTATCTGTATGGTGAAGCCTGTGAAGTTTATACTGATCACAAGAGCTTGAAGCATCTGTTTACTCAGAAGAATCTCAATATGAGACAGAGACGGTGGTTAGAGTTGATTAGCGACTATCAATGTGAGATCAAGTATCATCCAGGAAAGGCGAATTTAGTCGCTGATGCTTTGAGTAGAAAATCTCAACAAGTGGATGAAGCAGAGTCATTAGATCTGGACTCTCTCCTTTGTGGAATGAGGAGACTTCTTATCGAGAGTTCACAGCAAGAGGAATTATTATCGTCAGTCTTGGATGTCCGAGTAGTGGATTTTGAAGAATTGAAGACTCTTCAAAGAAGGGATCCTAAGTTGTTAGCTATCAGGAAAAGAGTCAGGAAGTCTAGAGGACCCTTGCATTACAGCTTGGATAAGGATGGTATTCTTCGGTTTCGGGATCGTAGAGTGATTCCCCGAGATTCTGAATTTAAAGAGCGGATTTTGGCAGAAGCCCATGCGGCTCCTTATTCAGTTCATCCAGGAAGCACGAAGATGTATCAAGATTTAAAGAGGAATTTCTGGTGGGAAGGAATGAAGTTGGACATCGCTTTGTTTATTGAGAAATGTGACACGTGTCGTCGAGTAAAGGCTGAGCATCAAAGACCTGCTGGTAGACTTCAACCTCTCCCTATTCCTGAGTGGAAGTGGGATGATATTTCTATGGATTTTGTTGTGGGTTTATCGAGAACTCCTAGTGGGAAGAACTCAATTTGGGTGATTGTTGATCGGTTGACCAAGGGTGCCCATTTCTTGCCTATTAATAATACTGACTCTTTGGGTAAGTTGACTCGGTTATATGTCAAGGAGATAGTGCGTTTGCATGGAGTACCCAAGAGTATCGTGTCAGATCGGGACCCGCGGTTTACGTCTCATTTTTGGAAGAGCTTGCAGGCGGCTTTAGGCACTAAGTTGAAGTTTAGTAGTGCATATCACCCTCAAACAGACGGTCAATTAGAGCGTACTATTCAGACTTTAGAGGATATGTTGCGGTCTTGTGTCACAGAATTTCAAGGAAGTTGGGAGAATTATCTACCGCTTATTGAATTCTCTTATAATAACAGTTTCCATTCTTCCATCCTGATGGCCCCGTATGAAGCTTTGTATGGAAGGAAGTGCAGATCGCCCTTGTGTTGGGATGAAGTCGGCGAGAGTAAAGTAATTGGGCCTGAGATAATTCAAGAAATGAAGGATCAAGTTCAGTTTT
>NW_023353296.1:0-208 GCF_001411555.2 Juglans regia
GCTTGTGCACGGCGGATGGTGTTATGGCACCCAGTGCTACGCACATTGTTGCTCTCGGGGGTATCCGGATGATGCTGGCCTCGCTTCCATGGGGTTTGACGGGGATCTCCATTTTTCATTTTACATTTGGTTGGCCGCATGGTGGCCGGGCCTGTGTGTTTGTTTGCTTCCTCTTTGACGTAGATGTGCACGGCGGATGGTGTTATGG
>NW_023353297.1:0-1024 GCF_001411555.2 Juglans regia
CTCCAAATGCAAACACATATTTATATATTTACATCATTAAGCCTATCTTTAGATAATGAGAAAATTTATTATATTTATTATATTTTATGTAAGAATTTAAAAAATTTATAATAATAAGACGAAACGAAATGAGTTGAGATAGTTTTTCAATCCAAACATGACCTAAATTGACTACATTAAATTATGCATGCCAAAATATTTCTATAAATATAAGCAGTGTCAATACATATTTACAATAGCATTGTTCACTCTACAAATACTATTTTATTAATTTTTTTCTCTCCTTCCACTCTCTCCCTCGACATCAACGAGATTAATTTTGCCAACAAAACTTATATTAAGGACAGATCTTATGTAATGGTTGCTAATTGCAAAATATATAATAATAATAATAATTTTAAGAAAAAAAGTAATAATAATAATATTTTATTATTATTTTGACTCAAATATGCATAATTCAATGTGAGAATTTTTCTTAAAAGTAATCTTCTCATCAGCGAATTTATAAATTCTATACCACACACCTGATGTGGCAAACCAAGTTCATCAATTAAATACAAAAACACAAAAATTGACTTCAAATTCTCAATGTTTTTTGCCTTGTGCATAGAAAAATTGATAAAAAAAATAAAGTGAAAATCAAACCAACTCAAAACTGAGCTCGAGGAGAGAAAGGACTTGGTGAGAAAAAGCTTGAGGAGAGAGAGAAAGGGGGTTTGGCGAGAGAGAACTCTTGATGAGAGAGAGAACTCGAAGAGAGAAAAGGAGTTTGGTGAGAGAGCTTGACGAGAGAGAAGGGATTCGACGAGAAAGAGCTTGAAAAGAAAGGTCGATGAGAGAGAGATTGGGTTTGGGGAAAGAGATTGAGGAGAGAGAGATTAAAATCATATAGATGTGATGGATCTTACATAAAAAAAAAAAAAATAGTGTGTAATGTGTAGGCTGATACGTAGCAGTTTTCTTTTCTTAAATAGCAAAGGTAATCTTTAAAATATGTAATTTTGTATTTACATATAAATAAACC
>NW_023353298.1:0-240 GCF_001411555.2 Juglans regia
TGTGACGTCCGCAAATTCCGCTTGGGATCGGATGGACATTTGAAGGGTCGAGACATGCAACACAAGGTTACCTGCCCCCGTTCATGACATAAAAGGTGCAATATTCCTAACATGCATCTAGCATTATGCAATATTCGCAGCGGATAATTTTTCTTTTTAGCAATACTATGCACCAAACCGAAATATCCCAAATACTTAAAATATACTTCATACATAATGACATACTAAACAACTGAGATC
>NW_023353299.1:0-8631 GCF_001411555.2 Juglans regia
CGACCTCCGATCGGAACTCTGACATTAGATCGGAGGTCGGAGCTCCGATCGGAGTCAGACAATTTATTTCTCTATATTTCTAACAGAGAGGTTTGCTCGACGTGTGCTCGACGTGGCGCTCGAGTGGAATCCATATAGAGAGGGTCGCTCGTATTGCGCTCGACTCAGCGCTCGAGCAGAACTCATCCAGAGAGGTTCGCTCGACGTGCGCTCGATGTGACGCTTGAGCAGAACTCTTCCAGAGAGGTTCGCTCGATTTGCGCTCGACTCAGCGCTCGAGCAGAACTCTTCCAGAGAGGTTCGTTTTACTTGCGCTCGACATGTCGCTCGAGCCAATGTTAAAATAAAAAAATAAAAAAAAATCAGAGTCGGAGTCAGAGCTCCAAGGAGCTCCTATTCCGGCTCCGACTCCGACCATCTATTCAGAGCTACTCCGAATTCCGATTTCGAATTCCGACGACTCCGACTCCGCGGAAGTCGGGCGGAATCGAAATTTTGCACACCCCTAATAATGGCTGGACGAGTACTGTCACAACATTTTCTTTCTGCTACTATTCATATCTCTTTAAAATTATCACTAATGTAATTATATATTTTTTTTCTTTTAAATATTTTTTAAACATTTTTAAATATTTTAAAAAATAAATAAATAAATAAATTTACTAGTAGTCATTTTCTTAATTATTAAGAAAAATAAAATAAAATAAAATAAATAAATAAACAATCAAAATGAGGAAACAAAATCATGAGACTAAATATATAATATTATCCATTCCTTTTTGAGAAGAATGAAACAAAATCAAGTAGTGTTCATACCTTATTTGCTTACTCTTTGATAAATGGGAAGTTTTCACATGATGTAGAAATGAGATCGTTCCATCGAGTTTGGTTCAGGCTATCTAATTGCATGGTACTGTTGAGACAAAAGATAAATTATTAAATATGTATATTCCTATCGGTTTAAGTTTTTTAGATAAGTGATGATTTTATATAGTATTAGAGCAGAGATTCTAAGTTTGAATCATGACTCTATACTCTAACTCATTTAATTATATATTCCACTTGTTAAATCCATACACGTATATAAGGGAAATCTAGACCACATTTAAGAGTGTTAAGACAAAATATAAATTATCAAATCTATATCTTCCCATCAATTTAATCTTTTCGAATTAGTGATAATTTTACAGATACGTATATAATATCATTCTTAAATATTGAAAATCTGATCTCTTTTCTTTTGCAACTTTCCTCATCATAGTTTATTTGTTTTAAAGGATTGATCATGAGCAAATAAGACTCATTTTCATGTTAAATTACCTTCAAGCTCATTCCCAAGTTAGCTACAGAAATTTGGACATTAAAAGAGGTTTGTCAACACTAAGTTGTCTCACTTTGGACACAACCATTTGACACAATCCTTTGATCGTGCCCCTTATAAATGGTTGTGCTCTTTTGCCAACCAGTACTGTCTTGTGGACTATAAATATGGATCATTTGTGCATAATAAACACACTTGCAATTCTTTTGTCCATCATCAACTCGTGGGACAAATACCCTCACCGGATTGTTACCATATTGTGAAAACACACTCCATTTTCATTCATAATTTCTTTCATTTATGTGATGTTGCATAAGTTTAGAGTAGACAATGACAGTAATTAATCGTCCTCTGCTCAAACCCCAACTTGAATGAAGGCAAGATTGAGTACTCTCAAGTTTTTTGTCAAGATATGAAGTGTTTCTTAGGGGATACTTGGAGAATGAGATGAGATATGAATTTTGATAATAGTAATAAGATGGTTTGTGAATAATAGTAAAATAGTTCGACTTAAGTATTTATTGAATTTTGAGAAAGAAAAGAGAAAACGTTGAATAAAAAATATTATAAAATTAAAATATTATTAAAATATATTTTTTTATTTGAAAAAATTGAATTATTTTTATTTTTTGTTTGAATATTTAGAAAAATTGTAATGATTAGTTAGCGAGATCGTCCTCGTTCACCACCATAGGGGGGACCTCCACTCAGAGAGATCCAAACCATAGCGGGAGGATTCGCAAGTGGGGGTGTTTCCTCCTCAAGTAGAGAAGCATATGTTAAGCGAGCCTAACACCACAAGGTGTACTCAACCAAACACCATCCTGCCAAGGATCGAAGGGGTGAGCCTACCCCAGTCATCTCCTTCACGGAGGCCGATGAGGAAGGGGTCTTGTATCCCCATGACGATGCGCTAGTGGTGACTATGATAGTCGCCAACTTCACTACCCGTAGAATTCTCGTTGACAACTAGAGTTCTCCAGACATCCTGTTCTGGGAGGCCTTCACCAGGATGAGAATAGATGCTGTCCGGCTACACCCGACCCCTATGCTAGTGAATGGCTTCTCCGGGAGTATGGTTCAGCCTAAGGGAACCATCACGCTGTCGGTCCTCGTTGGTAGTGCCCCTTTTTTTCTAATGATTAATTTGAAAGTGTTTGTCTTTAAATGATGTTTGGGAGAAATGAGATGAGATGTGATGTGATAAGATGATATATGTTTCCAAACATCCCCTTATAGGGTAAACTGGACTGTTATTGTCGAGATATGCTGATCAACACTGCAAGAAATATGTCTGAATCATTCAGCTTTTTGTGTGCAGATACGTAGTCTCCTACTCAATCACATGACCTTTGATAATGTTACAAATATTGAGAAAGCATTGGGCAATCTATTAGAGGTAGAAGAAGATACCCAGTTTGGAATAGCATGCATAAAATTTATAAGAATCAATGTAGAAATTGGCTTCTCCATCCCTTCTAAACAAGGCTTCACACATGGATATCTTTCAAATACGAAAAACTGTTAGATATTTGCTATGCATGTGGGAGATTAGGTCACTCTCAGATTTTCTGCACTTTTCTAAAAAACCACTTCCCACCCACCTTCCTTTTGGCCCATGGCATCGAGCAGACAACCCCAACTCATCTCTCCCTCAGCCAAACCCATCAACAACACAACAACTCCCAAGCCAAACAAATAGATTACAACAGGCCCCGCTCATCAAAACAATCATACAATCCCAAAATCCACAAGAATCTACACAAGGGAAAGGAAAATGGTTGAAAAAAATACAAGAACCAACAAACGAATTTCTTGTGATGAACTCAATGGAACTCACATGTGGAAACAACCAAGGGAATGTCGGAATCATCTTCAAAAATCATCCTCCGGTCCAGCAATCAGAAATCCCTCAGCCAATAGCACTCCCGATGAACTTTCCGGCAATACGTGGCAACAATCTAATGTTCCACAACATTTACTCTACAAAAATCAATTCCTCGGCACCTAACACCTCAAATTCCTCATAGTAAACCCTCTCTCATCAGTCAAGCCAAGCTCAAACTTCACATCAATGAGAGCTAATTACTATTTCTCCTCTCTAACTGATTCAGTGCTACAGGAGGAAAATTTATCACAAACTTTTGTTTGAAAGAAACTGATCTGACATTCACAATGGTAGCAAAATTCAAATGCAATATGCAGTACTCGATTATCAGTCGCAGAAAGCCAAACATAAGGCCCAGTAGCTTTCGCCCCAAAATAGTGAGCCCAATTGTCTTTTCTCAAATTTTACTATACAAGGCTCCTTTTTAAATAAGCAAGCCCATCCAATCTTCCATATCATACCGAGCTACCCTAGTTTATCAAGCCCACAAATTTCACCAATACAAGGCCTCTCTAATAATATGTTAAGTCTAAATTAGAACAACTCATCAAAAGGCAGTACACCCCTCCATCCCCTAATGAAGCCCAACCCTTAAAGAAGAAGCTACAAAAAAATAAGTTCACAAGTGCTGTTAGCGCATTTACAGAAGAGGACCTTAATCTCGTCACATAGGGATCAACATTGGCAATTATGTTACTTGAGATGCAATCTGGTTCAATTGGAAAAATTAAAAAATTCAAAGAGCAAGTGTGATCAAATCCATATCACAAGGCACAATCATTTGCATCTGAAAAATCCAAAAAATCTAAAGAGGCAAGCGCAAAACTACCTCCACCAACTATATGAAGACAATGGTATGGAATTGCACGAGACTCACCCGACCTAAAGCAATAAGAAACCTAAAGGCTAATATTAGAAAATATAACCTGGACATCATCTTTTTATCAGAAACTATGGTGCCTACAGAATGCACCTTATCTATTGTGAATAGTCTTGAATCTCGTGATTTTCACAATTTTATAAATTTCACAATCTCAGGAAAAAATGAGGCATTCTGCTTTTATGGCGTCCGAGTATAGATGTTGACCTTGTTAATATTAATATGAATGTAATCTTTATTTTGATTTACTCTGATACTCCTTATCATCCTTGCTTACTCACATATGTATATGCCCTTACTCAATGGCATTTTAAAGCAAGTTTCTAGAAATCTTTGGATTCAACTTTTCAAGCATTCCCAGGTCCATGGTGCTGTATAGGAGACTTCAATGACCTTCTCAACCAATCTAAAACATTTGGTGGGTGCCCAGTTACATCCTCCTCCATAGGAGGATTGAGAACTCTTATGGAAAATCACAGGCTAATTGACATTGACTTCATATGCCTCTCCTTCACATGATCAAACAATAGACAGGGCATTGCACTTATTTGAGAAAGATTGGATTGTGGGATAGCAAACCAGCAATGAAGACTATTATTTCCATACACCACACTGCAACATTTGACTTCCTCAGCTTTGGATCACCACCCATTGCTTCTAAACACAACATTTCATCAACAACAGGCTTTTTCTTTCAAGTTAGAATTTTGGATTCATGAACAACTCAGTCAAATAATAATCCAAGAAGCATGTAGCAAACAATTTACCGAAACCCCAGCTTACTTACTTTGCAAAAAAAAAAAAAAAAATAAGGCTACAAAAGAAGCACTCAAACACTAGAACAAAATCCACTTCAAAAAAATTCAAGTCGATATTCAAAAAATTGAAAAATAAGCTTCTCGAAGCACAAAGCAGCCCCTCATCCTTCCAGAATCAGGAAAAAGGAAATTAGCTTCAATATAATCTCCACGAACAACTGAAGAATGAAGAAATCTTATGGCGTCAAAAATCAAGAATCTCTTGGCCGACTAACATCATTTGACCTCAACACCAAATTGTTTCATCTATCAACAACTATCCGAAGGCGAAATAATGTAATCGAGTCCATTAAATTGGGACCATGTAATTGGACAATAGATCAATCTATTATTGAATCTTCTTTCATTCATTATTTTTTATCCATATATACATCCTCAACCCCGTCAGTTTTGGGATTACTAGAAAATATTTTCGAAAATCAAGTCACAGATTAGAACAACGATTACCTTAGCGCCACACAAATGAAGATGAAATATTAGCTGCTAAAAAAAAAATTCTAAATCAAAAAGCTCCGAGGCCAAACATAATTATTGCTCTCTTTTATAGACATTATTAATGTGAAGTCTTTGTTGTAGTACAAAACTTCTTCCAAAATGGTAAACTTTTGAGACAGATGAGTTACACAAACATTGCTCTCATCTCAAAGATTACCAACCAAAGTTCATCCCGTCACTACCATCCCATCAGTTTGACCATTATCATTTATAAAAGCATCACCAAAGTATTGGCCAATTGTTTTAAAACTACTTTGCCCTGCAATATTTTCCATCTTCAAATGACTTTTGTTCTTGATCGCAACATTAAATAAAACACAATGATTGCTCACGAGCTGTTTCATCACCTTAAAAAGAATTGGGGGGAGAAAATGACTATTGACAATAAAGCTTGATATGAAAAAAGATTTCGACTACATAGAGTGAGATTTTCTATTCACAGTGATGAAAGTACTAGGATATAGTAACAGTCGGATCAATCTGATCAAAGAATGTGTCACAACACCATTTTTCTCAATCCTTATTAATGGTTCACCTAGAGGTTTTTTCAAAACTCAAAGGGGACTCAGACAAGATCACCCCATCTCACATTTCCTCTTTATATTGAGTACGGAGGTGCTATCCAGACTAATAATTAGATCAGAAGTCCAAGGCAATTCTGAAGGCATTCAGCTAAGTAGAAATAGTCTTCTAGTTCAAATTATTTAATCTTCTTTGGGAAAGCTAATGATAGAAATGCTCAAGCAATTTCTGAAAGTTTGTAAAAATATCAGGATTTGTCTAGACAAGGAATAAAAATCATAACAAGTCCTTAATTTTCATCACATGGAATACCAACCCCGAGTCAAAGCTGTAATCACTCAAACATCTACGACTTCCAACATCTTTCAGCGGAGCAAAAAAAAAAAAGCTACAAAGACTTGCTGGAGAGAATCAACAAAATACTAAAGGGTTAGAAAGCACAATTTCAGAACAGTGGCAAACACAATTTCATCATATCAAATGTTGTCATTTATATTGCCAAAATAGTGTGCAAGTCTTTGAATTCCTGCTTTAAAAATTACTAGTGGGGCTTCCCCAAAGATCAAAAACAAAATCTGACTTTGAAGTCATGGAAATCTATCTGTCAACCCAAAAACTCAGGCGGACTTGGTCTAAAATTAATGGAAAACATGAATTTAACTCTGTTAGCAAAAACAAGATCATAGGAAATGAGGCAATAAAATTTAGGCTTGTGGCATTTGATCCTGTTAGCAAAATATCTCAACAACCATAAGCTTATGGAATGTAAACCAAAATCATCAGACTCATGGCTATGGAATGGACTTCTCAAGACAAGAGAGCTACTTTCAAAAGGTAAATGCCATCAAATCTTCAACGGATTATCAGTAAATGTATGGTCAGAGCCCAGGATTCTCATAATGGAAAATTTCACACCAAAGCCTCTCCACCAAATGAATGAGATACACTCCCTTTTGAAGGTCGCTGATATAATTATAAATAATCCTCATTCATGGAATACTTGAAAAATGCAAACTCTATTTGAGCAAGATAGTATCTAAAAAATTCCTTTGTCCCAAAATAATCAAAGACAAGATTTACTGATTTGGACTTCGAACCACAATGAAAATTTTTTTGTGAAAACAACCCATCACATAGCGGCAAAAAACTCTGGCACTCCTTTGCAAAAATTTCCAAGCCCAATATTAAAAAAGCTGTGGAGTTTGAAAATTCATCATCACGATATGTTACTACTTTGAAAATTCTTATGGAAATACTTTCCACCAGAGTACGACTGAGCAATGTCATTCCAAATCTTTTATCGAGAAGTTGTCCACTGTGTAATGAAGAATAAACAATGATCCATCTCTTCATTGAATGTTCAATTACTCGAATGTTATGGAATGAAAGCAGTTGGCCTTTGAAACTCGCCTTATTGCCGATAAACTAAATGTTAGATTGGATACTAATGATAATCAACCCATAACCAGTTTTGAGATTGAATGCCTAAGAAAAACATCCATTCTAGATTTTTACAATAATAATGCTATATTTTATTTGGAGGCAACGAAATGAGATTGTCCACAGTCATACAATTCTTTCTCTAAGGAAAGCAAAAGACCACCTCAAAAAGTCGTACCAAGCTTATAAACAACCATGAGAGGAAAAATTAAAAATCCATCCAAGATTAAGTTGGTCACCTCCTCCATGAAACCAATGGAGTTTTTCTTTTGATGCAACAATGAGAGACTCATTCTCAACATCATCAACAATATGCCGTGATTCTGAAGGTAAGATCTTGGAAATATGAACCTCAAAAATTCAATCCACAAATCCAATCATAGCTGAAGCCTCGGCTGCTCTTCTAGTATCACAGCTGGCAAAACATCTCCAAAAAAGTTCATCCACCTTGGAGGGTGATGCACAACTTGTTTTAAAAGCCTTTGGAAATGAGGCCCCTTCACTAATGTGGCAAATAACTCTAATCATTGATTATATCTGTCAAAACCTTCAACCTCGAGAAGACTGGAGCCTAATCGAAATTCATTGATCACAAAATCGATGTGCACACGCAATGACACAATGGACAACAACTAACTTAACTTTTAGGCCCCGTTTGGATGGTAAAAATGTTTCATCTCATCCTCATCATTACAACTTTTCTAAATAATTCAACTTTTGCAATTCTCAAAACAATAATAATATCAAAAAATAATATTCTAACAATATTGTATATCCTTAAATAATATTCCTAAATGTATTTTATATATTAACAGTGAAAAGAACCTACCATGAGATATTACGTACATCATATTATTATCCTTCAATATTAAACCCTTGATTAAAACAAAAATACAAAAAATGTTTCATATACTACATTTTTTAATACGCATGTCTTACAACTAAAATACACATTTTGTGAGACTGCTACATTCAAGTCTCGTTTGGATTTAGAGTTGATTTCAATTCATCTCATCTTATTTCATCTAATTATTATAATTTTTTTAAAATTCTTTCACAAAATATAATAAACAATTCAACTTTTTTAAATTCTAAAATAATATTCTAATAATATTATATTCAATTTTTAATTTTCATCTCATCTCAACTTACTATTCAATCTCACATTCATAATTATTGTTCCTGTGAGAATTTTCAGACACGTAGATCCCACATACCTCATTTTGAATGGGGTTACATCTCTGTCCTATGGAGAATGTATTGGAAG
>NW_023353300.1:0-485 GCF_001411555.2 Juglans regia
CCACCACACGAGCTTCCTCTCTTCACACGCATGGGTTGCACACCGTGCACTGCCACCCATGGTAGATGACCACCACCTCTAGCCTCCTTAGGCCACTACCGAGCTATCCCAACCGCCCTTAGCTCTGATCTACCACCCATGCACGCACACTCTCCTTCACTCTCTCACGGGTTTCCCTCCCCCTTACACGGCCACTCCTTCCTCCTCCATCGTGGCGCGACCCCAGTGCCACCATGAGCTCCACCAGCAACCCCTCAGCCCAACCCCAGGTCCAAACCACCACTTTGAGTGGTGGGTAGTCACTGCACATGTTGGACAGCCACTGCGTGTGGTTGACCGCCACTGCACACGGCTAGATCCGTCGTGTTATGCCCCTTGCCACCATCACAAGGCCACCACAAGCCCTTTCAATACCACACCTAGCTATCCAAACGTCTAAACAGTCACCATAAGCGGTTTAGCCACCACGTACGATCCTTCCGACG
>NW_023353301.1:0-1428 GCF_001411555.2 Juglans regia
AAAAAAAAAAAAACTAAAGACGCATGCATATTAATAAAAATCTCCACGGTAAATTCATCAATTTCTAAGCATCCAGAAGAAAAAAAAATCTGGGTTTCCATCACTCAGCTCCTAAACAAACAGACTACAGATCTGAACTTGAACCCAAGAAGAAAAATGCAACGAAACATGGAATAATAGGCATCTTATGACAGCCCCAAGTTCAATTAGCCGTTAAAAACCTAGCTTTTCGTTTCTCTCATTCATCTTCCTTTACTATCTTAGCACCGAAAACCCTAAAAAACGTTTAAAATAAATAAACGACCCATGATTTAAAAAAGGAAAATAAACAGATAAATATAATATAGCCCATGCTATAAAAAAAATCTCACCTTGCACGCCGGAATGGTAGACCCCAAGGCCGAGCCAGTATGCGTAGCCATTAATCGACGTCAGATCGTAAACATTGAGATAAACTGGCACTGTTCCTTTCATAAACTGGCACTATTCCTTTCATTTTCTTCTTCGCCAGCGATACCATTCTACACAACATTCTTCACCCTCGGTGGGTTCAACTTTTGCCAGTACTCAACGCACTGACACAAATAAATCCGTCAGTCGATTTCTTTTCCCAAGAGGCAAGCGGTTGAAGCGGTGGAAAACAGGAAAAAAAAAACAAAATCTGATAAGAACAAAATAGTAGTAAATAAAGAAGATGAAGATCAATCTTATCAGCAAGTGGTGGGAAACAGTAAAAAAAAAAAAAAGAATCTAGAGCAAAAGAATAGAAATTAAAGAAGAAAATTATTCTTATACCGCGGAAGTGGTGGAAAAGGGTAAAAAAAAAATAGAATCTTGTAAGATGAAGACACTGGAATTCAACAAAATCGTAAACAAATGTTGGACGGAAACACTTAGGGAGAGAAAGGAGAAACAAATACAACTCGAGGGAGCGATCTGTAATATTTTTATATAGCATCCAAACGGAGCGAGCACCGATTCCATTACCAATCATTTCACTTTTGGCTTTTATGTAATTTCCATAAAAACTATTGTGAAACTATTCCACAACTCCTTTGCCAGCAAAAAAGCCACGACCAAGAGTGCTGTTTGGAACTATTCCAATTCCATTTTCCCTGCATGCACAAAACCATCAAGTCATAATTCTGGACAACATAATTAGTAAATACTTGAGCTATAAGTTGAACAAACCTGCAAAGTGGGATTATCTCTTCCTCAAGATCATGTGTCCAGAGAGACCACTCCATTTGTAGAGCTGTGATTGGATGGATAGCATGTGCCCTCCTTATTGTGTCAGGGCTGGCTTCAGATAGATCAATATACTTGCCACCCAAGTCCCATCATAATTAGACTGAAATAATGAATTTCAAGAAAAATCTACCTTTTCAGATTGCAAAACAAAAAATAATTAGCAAAGCCACCCATTAC
>NW_023353302.1:0-839 GCF_001411555.2 Juglans regia
CAGCAAGAAGCTCAAATGGAAAAGCAAGGAACCAGAGGCTGGATCTGTTGCAGACGGTGGTTGGCAGCTCGATGGATCTTTCTTACGGTGACAGCACGGCGTCTATGCAGAAATCGACGGAGAGCTGCTGCTAGCTCCTTCAAGAAGAACTGCAAGGAAAAAAAAAACGGAACCCACAACGAACGGAAGAACAAAAAGAAAAAAAAAATCCAAACTTGGCTTTCGGATTCACACCGTCTCGCGAGAGAAAGAACAATAGAATGCAAGAAAAATACAACAAACAGAAGAAGCGAATACAAATTTCAAAATAGATCTTCAAATCAAGAAGCAACAAACGCGGTGGTTTGAGAACCCCACGCGTTTCCTTTAACAGCGCGTCGGTGCAACGCGCCGCTCCGATTGGCTCCCAATTCTATTGACCGCAAGATCGGCGGGTGAGGCTTCTCCCGGTGGTACGCGTGTCGGAAGATGGTCACCGGAGAAGCTCGAAACGGCTACTCCTTTATTTGGCAAAAAACGTGAAAAAAAAAAAAAAAAACAAACAAACGAGACCACCGGAGACGACGAAGGGCCTGTGAGAAGAAGGAGGAGAGGAAGAGGAAGAAGGAGCTGAAGCTCTCCTTCCCCCGTTCGGACGAGCGAGTTTTTAGAGAGAGATGTCTGGTTTCCAGAGAAGGAACTTTCTAGAGAGGGCTGGGTTTGAGAGAGGCATTTTCGAATGGTACCATAAAAACGTGGATTGCTGCTTTAACGTGGACTTAACACCGTTTGATAGTCACTTAACGGAAAACAAGAATTTCCGTTAAGCTCCGTTAAATAGCCACTTATATATATAGAAG
>NW_023353303.1:0-899 GCF_001411555.2 Juglans regia
ATTTAGAGCTGGTTGATGCCCATCTTATAATCAACCCCCCGATTCATGAACACGTACATGCAGTACTATCCTTTTGCACATATATTAGTTGCCTGATAGTAGGGCTTTTACTTTATTTTACATCAATGCTCTTTAAGGAGGACATGAGTTCCTTTTTCCCCCCTTGTTGCTATATATCTTTTGCTGCTTGTAGATTGATAATGACTATAATGCGAAATGATATTTCTGTTAACCGTCAACTCTGATTTGATTTCAGCTTGATTCTTGCCTTGGAGAATCCATCAACCAGTGCAAGATTACAAAAGATCAGCACAAAGATAATTCTGCATGAAACTCCATGCATCACATGATGAGTTAGGTACATCCACAGTATCGTTTGTTCTTGATGCAAGCTGTTGGGCTCCATGATCACTTTTAAATTATTTACGTACCAATAATCGGAAATCTCGATCAATCGTTTCAGGATCTAACTCCCCCCACATATGAAAAGAAACTCTTCTCTTGGTTTGGAGTAAGTCATTCCATCCCTTTCGATTATTGGAGCAACTCTTTAACAAGGGATAGTGAAACTGCAGATGAACAAGGTGACTACACAAAAATAGTGTGCACCCTCCCCATGGTGACAATTCTCCATGGAGGCGTTGGTTGAGATTGTATCAAGAGACAAATATTCAACAATTGCAGTACTAACTTTGAATCCTTTGTCCATTACCAACATGTAAGACAAACATGCTAACTGAATTCTCACCAAATTGATCCACAAATTCTATTAGTGGTATCATAACTTTGTCGTGATAGAGGGATTGCTTTCTCGTATAGAAAACACCATTAATAGGCAAATGCTTGGTTTGATAGTGGGGATAATTACTTTTCTGCACTTGAAAAGTAAAAAAGTACTA
>NW_023353304.1:0-9815 GCF_001411555.2 Juglans regia
TTGCCCGGACTTGGTTTGCGTCGCTGTCGTCAGGAACGATAGATAGCTTCGTGGGGCTTGCCCGCCTCTTTATGATGCACTTCCTGGCAAGTCGTAAGAGGAGACGCTCAACAGCTTACCTCCTTACTATCAAATAGCGAGACAATGAAAATCTGAAGTCGTATCTCTCGCGGTTCAATCTGGAGTGTATGACCACCGACGACCAAGACGAGAAGAGCACAGGGGAGGCCCGGGGGGGGGGGGGGAAGCGGGCCGCGGAATCCATTCATGACAGAAATAGCACAAAAGACCCCTACTACGCTGACCAAGCAGATGAGTTCATCAACGCTGAAGATACCCTTGAGGCCCTGAGGTCCTGACTGCCCCACGATGGTTTGAGGTAAAGCAAGCGGATCTGAAGGTGCCAGGGTAACTAGGAGGTCGTGACCGAGGAGGGAGAAAGAGGGGAGCACCATATACGAAGAGAAGGGGAGTAGCACCAGCTCGGCCTTAGGGGGAGCCACACCCACATAAACTTGGCCGTGGAAGGGAATCAACACCCGAGCCCCCGAAGAAAACATCCCCGAGATGTGGAAAATCGCCCGTATTGCAAATATCACATGAACAACTGACATAGCACCTAAGACTGCTATGCCCTAAAGAGAATAAAGGAGGAAAACCAACGTAATCGGATGCGCTGGTTGGAGGACCAGATGGACCGACGTTGAGGGAGGAGCCTGGGTTCCCGGCGAGGTGTGACCCAAGAAGGCAATGAGCAAGGGCTAAGATGCAGAGGAGCCCTCAGGTGGAGAACAAACCACTCGGGGAGATCAACACAATCACCGGAGGATATGTCGGAGGCAAAGCCACTTTGTCAGCCTGAAAGGCACATGCCCGAAGGGCACGCTATGTGGAAGTGGTCGCTGCTGAAAGGGCCACAAGCAGGCCCCTATGGTGCACTAGAGGCACCACGATAACCTTCAACGAGAGGGACGAAGAAGGCATCCTCCACCCACATGATGACACATTGGTGGTAACAATGCAAGCGGCAAACTTTAAAACTCGGAGGATCCTAGTCGACAATGGCAGTTCGGCCGACATCTGATTCTGGGAAGCATTTGTCAGGATGGGAATCAGTCCATATCAACTACACCTGGCTCCAATGCCACTCAAGGGCTTCACGGGAGACGTCGTTCAACCAATGGGAGCCATCACTCTTTTAGTCCTGGCAGGGAAGGCGCCCAAGACCACAACCACCATGACAGACTTCTTAGTCTTCAAAGCCCCATCCTTGTACAATGTCATACTGGGGCACCCCACCTTGAACAGCTTGAGGGCAGTGACATCCACTTACCACCTCAAAATGAAGTTCCCCACCGACTTGGAGAATGACAAAATCTGCGGCGAGCAGGTCCTGGCTCGGGAATGCTACAATTGAGAGCTGAGGCATGAGGTCAAAGTAGTCACGATCGTCGAAAGGACAGAAGAAGCTCCCAAGCTGGGTTCACCTCCGACCCTGACCGAATGGGATGCAGAAGTCTGCGATGAACAGGCCCTTCGAAAGCAAAACCCAACGAGTCTCTCCTTATCGAACACCGAGACGTGTTCACCTAGAGCCATGAGGATATGCCCGGAATCGACAACACCATCATCGAGCACCGGCTCTGCGTCGATGCAACGGCTTAGAGAATCAAGCAGAAACGGCAGAGCTTTAGCGCCGAGAAGTATGGGGCGATAGCCGAGGAGGTAGACCGCCTCTTAGCGGTAGGATTCATCTAGGAGGTCTAATACCCGTAATGATTATCTAATGTAGTTTTGGTGAAGAAGGCCAACGGGAAGTGGCGGATGTGTGTCAACTTCGCCGACCTGAATAAAGCCTGCCCGAAAGACAGCTTTCCCTTAGCACACATCGACCTGATTGTGGATTCGATGGCAGGATATCCCCTCCTTAGCTTTATGGACGCCTATTCCGAGTACAACCAAATCAGGATGAACTCGGATGACGAAGAGAAGATAGGGTTCGTAATTGACCAAGGCCTCTACTGCTACAAAGCAATGTCATTCGGCCTTAAGAATGCAGGGGCCACCTACCAACGGCTAGTCAACCGAATGTTCAAGCAACAGATCAGCCGAAATATGAAACTATACGTAGATGACCTGTTGGTGAAGAGCAAAGAGCCTAGACAAAAATTGGCAGATCTATGAGAAGCATTTTCCGTCCTCTGGCATTATCGGATGATGCTAAACCCTTTGAAGTGTGCATTCGAAGTGGAGACAGGTAAGTTCCTTGGGTTCACATAGTCTCCGAGAGAGGGATTAAGGTGAACTCCAAAAAGGTGGAAGTAGTGATAGGAATGCCTTCCCCTCACAACTTTCATGAAGTCCAAAGGCTGGCCAGACGGGAGCATCCTTGAACCACTTCATCGCTCAATCAATCGACTGGTGCCTACCCTTTTTCAAAGTCCTGAGGAAGGCCCAAAAGTGGGATGAGACCTACGAAAAAGCATTCACTGACTTAAAGTTGTACCTGAGCCATCCCTCCTGACTGTGTACCTAGCAATGTCCCTGCATGCCGTATCAGCCGTACTTGTCTGGGAAATGAAAGAAGGGCAGTGGCCCGTCTACTACATGAGTCAGGCCCTCCGCAGAGCAAAGGCAAGGTACCCCCGGACGGAATTGTTAGTATTCGCCCTAATCATTGAGGCCAGAAGATTAAGGCCCTATTTCCAGGCCCACCCGATGAAAGTGTTCACCGATCTCCCCCTTAAGAAAGTGTTGTAGAAGCCAGACACCTCGGGAAGGCTCGCCAAATGGGCGATCAAGCTTAGAGAATTCGATATGGAGTACCTACCCCGAGCCGCGATTAAAGGACAAGTGTTGACATATTTTGTTGCCAAGTTCACCAACTTCCCGGAGGAAGTCCCAAGTGCACCCCAAGAAAAGCCCTGGCAAGTCTACTTAGATGGCTCGTCCTGCCGGGCTGGTGGGGGAGCTGGAGTGCACATTATCACCGAGCAGGGAGAGGAGCACAACTATGCAGTCAAGCTGGCCTTCAAAGCGACCAACAATAAAGCTGAGTATGAAATGCTCTTAGCTGGAATGTCAGTCACACGGTTACTAGGAGCTGAGGAAATAGAATTGGGGGTTGATTCCCAAGTGGTAGTTAGCCAAGTAGTGGCACAGTTAGCCACGAAAGAAGAAAGGTTGAAGAAGTATCTCCAACTGGTATGCAACGAGCGTGATCGCTTCTGCTACTTTAGCATTCAACAGGTGCCAAAAGGAGAAAATACAAGGCAGACCGTCTGGCGAGGGCTGCATCGAGGCAGGAAGAACTCTTACTTCCAGAACACATCGTGGTCAGAATAGTCGATGCCCCATCCAAATGGGATCAGACATCCAGAAATTCCTGCAGGAAGGGCAACTGCCTAGGGACCCAGAAGAAGCACGAAAGGTCAGGAACAGGGCGGCCCAATTCACCCTGCTAGAAGGAGTTCTGTACAAAAGAGGTTTCTTCGAACTGCTCCTTAGATGCCTCTCACCAGATGAAGCCCAATATGTGCTAGTAGAGATTCACGAAGGAATTTGTGGAAGCCACTTGGGAGGGAAGGCGCTGGCTACAAGAGTAACTCGGGTCGGATACTACTGGCCTCGTTCCCTAAAAAATGCAAAAGACTTTGTCAATAAATGCTCAAAGTGTCAGGAGCATGGGCCGATTTCGCACTTCCCAATAGGGGAGCTAACATCAATCACGGCCCCATGGCCTTTCGCCCAATGGGGACTGGACCAAATTGGCCAATTCCTAAAGGCAAAGGGAGGAGCCAAGTTTGTCATTGTTGCAGTCGACTACTTCACAAGATGGGTAGAAGTGGAGGCTCTCGCAAGCATCACCTCCCGAACCATTACGAAATTCCTATGGAAGTCAGTAGTCTACCGATTCAGCATACCTCAGAGCTTCATATTGGACAACGAAAGACAGTTCAACTGCAAAGGAATGGTGCACATAGCTCCAAATTAAGGTGAAGTATTTCTCGCCGGGACACCCTTAAGCCAACGGACAGGCTGAAGCAACCAATAAAACCCTCATCTCCACCCTCAAGAAAAAGATCGGGGCACACAAAGGAGCATGGGCTAAAGAGCTCCCAAGCGTATTATGGGCATACCAGACAACTGTCTGAGCCCCCACCGGGGAGACACCCTTCGCCCTCACCTATGGCAGTGAAGCAGTAATTCTCGTGGAAGTCACCAACAATAAAAGGCTAGCAGAGAGCTTGGATGTCCTAGAGAAGAGAAAGGAAGAAGCAGCGGTCCGAACAACAAGTAACAAGCGAAAGGTAGAACAATACTTCAACAAACGAGTTAGGCCGCGCTCCTTCGAGGTAGGCGACTTGGTGTTGTGACAGACTGGAATAACTACCAGGAAGAAGGAAAGCTGGGACCACAATGGGAAGGCCCGTACGTAGTAACTGCAAGCAATCGACCCAGCTCCTATTGCCTAAAACACAGTCAGGGACACAAGCTACCCCACCCTTGGAATGCCGAACACTTGAAAAAGTACTATGTGTAAAAGTATAAGACAACACTTTGTACGAACAACTATGAATGAATGAGAATGCCTAGATGTTCAACTCGAATCTCATATTGTCTAAGAACTAAACGGGTCCCTAGACTCACTTGGGGGTAAGGTCCCAAGTCCTTGGACTTGATACCGACCCCCCATCCAACTAATCCGAATCCTTATACTCGCAAGAAGATGCGTCCCTTGACTCGTTAAGCCGAGTCCTTACACTCGCAAGAAGACAAGTATCTTAACTCGCTAAGCCGAGTCCTTACACTCGCAAGAAGATGAGTCCTTTGACTCGCTGCGAGGTAAGGCCCCAAGACGGGTCCTAACACACAACGCTTCAAAACTAAAGAACGGTAAGGTAAATGGCAGGCGCAAACAGTAGAAGAAGCACGTTTACAAAAGAAGATACAACTTCATTTCATTTCATTAATGAGATAGGGGAAGCATAGAGGATGTTGTACAGAAGTCCTACGAAAAAAAAAAAGGGGCAGAGAAACACAACAAAGAGAACCTGGGCCCATTACTGAGGAGAAGAAGGCGGGGGAACACCTGCGGGGTAGGGAGGAAACCTCGGCTTCCCGAAGTTCTTAATGTAATATTGCACCTCGGTATTCAGAGGAAGGGAAGTCAGGTCATCCAGAGAGCGCGTTTGTCCAACCCGGGGTTCTGAAGCAGGTGTTCATGCATCCATTCAAGACCTTCCCAGTAACCGTAAGACTAGGCAACATCTCGGATAGCATTGGTATTCGTGATCCGGGACCAGATCTCCCCGGCACGTTGCACAACTCCTTCCAGCTGAGACCTCAAGCCAAAAACCTCCATGTCGAGAGCAAGGAGATCGAGATTCTTCTGGATCCCTGTGCGAGAGAGCTCACCAATGCTTTCCTCTTAGCCCTCCATAGTTGCTCCCTTAGATGCTGAGCCTCCTGAGTAAGTTTGAAGTGCCTGGACAACAGCTTGGAGCACTGTCCGGTGGCCAAGGCCCGACCTCGCTCAAACTCCTTCAATTTCTCCCGAGCTGACTCCAGCTCCACCTCTCAAGCAACATATTCTGTTTGCCCGCAGCACTGGCCTCTTTGGTGCATTGATTCAGGGACGACCGTCAACAGATATCTTCCTCGGCATCACACAACAGACAGGCCTCTTTGGTGCGTTGATTCAAGGACGACCGTCAACAGATGTCTTTCTCAGCATCGCTCTAGAGACCTTTAAGGATCTTTTTCCTCTGCCAATGCCTCTCAGTGATGGACTCCAACTCTTGGTTATGCTCCTTCAAGAGCACCACCTTGTTGATCAGCTCTTTGCGCTTGACCTTGAGGCACTTGATCCTCCGGGCCACCTGCTTCATCTTGTATACCCAAAGTAGCTCAGCGTCCTGAGTTATCAGTTGACCTCCTCCAGCTCCCCCAGCTAGGACCCCAATCTTCGTGGCCTACGATAAAGGGGATGTGGAGAAACGTAAGGCCTCGGTTAAAAAAAATATATATTTGGCGAAGTAAGTGGGAGGAAGGAAATCTTACCTGGATGAAAAGGGAATGCAGCATATGTGCCCTCCACTAAGTGGCAGTAGCCCTGGCTTTGTCCAAGCTTGAAGACAGAGCCCTGCCCCTGACATCCCTGCCAGAAGAGGAGAGGTTGACAATTGCAAGCTGCCAGGAAAAGTTTGGGAGCCACCCCCAACTCTCGGTGCATGGGCCAAGGGCGACGGGAGACGAAGGCCATGAATCATTGTCGTCACTTAACTCAATAACAACGAAAGGATCCAGAGAAACCCCTGCAGAATTGGCCATACTTGGCCCCTTGGAAGAGGGGGGAAGCAGCACCAGCAAGGGGGGAGGCGAACCCGGCGATCCCCTCTTGGTTTCAAGCTTGTAGGGGGGGACGTCCCTATGTTCCACCCCCCACTTCTCTTTCCCCCTCATCTTCTTGGTCCTCTTCTTTCTATTCGATGTCATCTTGGACGTAGAAGTTGGGATATCTCGCTTCTTCTTCCCCCTTCTTCTTTCTTCCTCCTCGCTCGCGGCCTTGGAGGGACTCTGCTCCTCTTCCCAGGGTTTGGCTTCTTCTGGACTCTGCTCCCCTTCCAGGTGACCGACTTTTGTGAACGGCTCGAGAGCGTCACGAGCCACCGCCCCCCCCCCCCCCCCCCCCCCCCCCCCCCCCCCCAAGAGCATCTTCAAAGGCTCGAATGTGCTGGGTCTGCGAGAAAGGGGGCGCACAAAGGAGCTGAAAAAGTGCTCCTGGAAGTCACACTCGTCCAATTCTTCCTTCGAAGGTAACAAGGGGTCGAGGAGGGATGTAGAAGGAATAGGCCAGGGACATGTCGTAGTGGAAGGCTCGACAGATGAATGCGAACTGCCCAGAAACAACATGGTTCCCCATGTCGGAGGAACCGGAATCCCTGGGCATGTGGGTTCCTGCCACCCCTACTTTTTGGTGTCCTGACCCTGGGAGACCCCGGCACGGCTTTCCGATTCCCCGGCACGATTGTGGGAAAAGGAAGAACCCTCAGCCTCACCACTTTGCTTCTCTTGGGGCAAATCCTGACGTACCTTCAGTCGTTTTGCCTGACGATTGGAAGAACTCGAGGTGTGCTTTCGGGACCAAGGATAGGGGATACCACCCAAGAAATTTCTCTGGACATCATACGAGCGATCGGGTGCAAACAAGTAATTGCGGATGTTCTCGTTAGAGAGGACCAGATCAGCCTGCGACTCGTCAAGATGGGCTCGTACCCAAGCTGTCACCAAAACTCCAAGCGAGCCTCTTCCCTCCGATTTAGGGTAAGTTCCAAGCTCTTCGTGGAAGGGGGGGAATCCCCAACTCGCCTAAATGGGACACTCCTTGTGGGCGGCCTCCCCCTCGGGGTACTCCAAGTCCAAGCCCGACAGGAAGAAAAATTTTCGAGACCACTCCTTTTTGCTTAAGTGGCGCTACTCTAGCGAGACGATCTTCAGGCCCGGAGTACAGGCTTGGAAACTGTAGATGCTTCCTGGTTGGTAGTTGAGGCAATATACGTACAAGAACTCCTGAGCCGTCAGATCAGGGTATTCTTTAGGGGTCTTGCTTAAGTACCATCCGGAAGATGATAAAGCTAGATATCAGGAGCCACTACAAGATAATTTAGAACCTTACGAACCGGACTGCAGAACGGGAGGCAAAGACCATTGGCGAACATTAACTAGAAAAGAGCCACCCTCGTCACCATGCCATCAGGATTCATTGCATGCTCGCTCCCCGCATGAATCTCTAGAACAACAGAAGAAGCAATTTCCTACTTGGAGTGGAACGCCCTGAGGTCGTCACCAAAGACAGAGGAAACCCAACATTTCCCCCCAAAATACGGAGGAATGAGATCGGCCTTGGCTGCCAGTTGTAGGAAGCAACAGAAAGGTAGGAAGGGGAAAAGGGTCGTAGTGAGGAAATAAGAAGAAGGGGTGGCAAACACGATGGCTTGGAACATGGTGGCTGGAGAAAGAAAGGGGAGAAAAAGGTGACGGCTGGGGAGAAACAGAAGGAGAAAATGGGTGAAGAAGAAATGGAAGTGGGCTTTATATAGTGGAGGAAGGATGGAAAGCGCATGGAAAATGAAGCGACCTTGACAGCTGCTACGTCAGCAAGTGCCGCGCGGCACACAGCATCTGAAGCGACAACATGAATGGCAGCCGTTGGTCAAGAGAGTGGGGGGCACGGACCATTGAGGTCCTAGGACACAAAGGAAAGGGCAGTCAGCACGTCCAATCGATTGTCGAGACACGGGACGACCTCGGGAGAGGAAGGAGGCTCCCATTGAATGGGCGGATGACCTCGGGAACTTGAAGCGATGAAAGCCAAACGGGTGGCATCATAATTAAAGGTGTTATGAATTCCCACCACGTGCCCGTGATAGGAATTCGCTGGGTACTGTGAGGGAAGGGCCCATCCCAGAAGGGCCCAGACCCAAGGAGGTCAAGTTACAGAACCCCAGGCCCTTAGACGAAACCACACCGTGGTCTAAGAGCCCGGGCCAAAGGACCACGTGCTGAGCCTATAACTGCAAACCTACCCGAGAAGGCCTCTCGACACCGAGCTCGGATATGCCAAGGAGAGCATCTCGGGACTCGACAACCTACCGAGCCTACTGTAAGGCACCGTGCAGGATGCCAAACTGTACGCAGATGGCCCAATCTTGGTCTCATCAGACTCAAGGCGCGTTGCATTCAATGCATGTGTCAGAAGGCCTAGCACACAACGGCGTGCCACCAGAGTATGCAAGACAGCTCGGCCACGACTTGACACCCAACCCTGGAGGAAAGGTGGTAGTAAGTCTGACCAAGCACAGCCTAACACCTCCACAATCTCCCTCAGCTGCCTAAGCCGCAACTGACACACTGTTGCAGCAGGGAGGAGTGGTAGCAGGTTTGACTTAGGTACGACCTGACACACCACGATCTCCCTCGGCAGTGGAGCCTGAATCAGGTATAAATAGTAGTCATCCCTTCTACGGGAAGGCTCTCTCTCTAGAAACCCATTACTATTCTCTCTAATCTTCTAAGCTTTTCTGGTCACTAGAGGATTCATTGACTTTGGCATCGGAGTGACCGCAGACATCACTGGAGCCTTTTCTCCCTCTTAATTGCAGGTGGCGTGAACTTGGTTATCGCGGTACTACTCGGGCTGCAAAACACGATATCAACAGTGGTAAACAACCAACAAGAGAGGAAAGTGACATACAAACTGAGAAAGTATCTGAACATTATTTTTCAGAACCAAAAAAGTACACACAGTTTTACTAAATTTATAGTATTGTGAGCATGTAGATCTACAAACATGTTTTTCCTGGAAGATTATAAAAATAAAGAAACCCAAAAAGCAGATCTACAAACACAAACTTAGATATATAAACTTAGAGAGAGAGAGAGAGAGAGAGAGAGCGAGAGCTACCGAGTAGAAAGAAGAAAGTGACGTTAACGGACGACGACCACTGCTAGTCACCGGCAGTGATGGATTTGATGAAGGATGCTTGGGTTTCGTCAGGGAGAGAGAGAGAGAGAGATTGAGAGGCGCCGAGAGGAAATGGAAAAGTGACTTTTACGTTTAACCTTTTGTTTTAGGGAAAGGAAGTCCCTATGGGCGCCTTTAACTTTTGGGGGAAGGGAGAGAAAATGGCCCATGCTACCTTTAACTTTTGTTATAGCTGGTTACGGATAACACCAGTTAAATACCGGATCTGTAATCGATCCAAATGTAATAATTTTGTATATGCCTGGATTTCTGGATTTTTAATTGGACC
>NW_023353305.1:0-271 GCF_001411555.2 Juglans regia
GAGAGAACGAGAGAATGCGAGGGAAGCAGGGGAGCAAAACGCGCGCGCGCGCGCGGGGGGGGGGGGGGGGGGGGGGGGGGAATTGAAAACAAAACGTAGGTTATGTTAACAAAAAAAAAAAGGTGGATTTTGTTTGGACTTTTTTTCTGTAAAAAATGTGGTGTTGAACAGGGTGTCTGGTGGTGGTGGCTCCAATCTGCCTCCTGCTATTTAGAAGGGGACACCCACGAACGGGGTTAACCCCCCCCCCCCCCCCCCCCCCCCCCCCTTC
>NW_023353306.1:0-5072 GCF_001411555.2 Juglans regia
TAGAATGATAAAAATAGTAGAGCAGATATACTGTAGATCGCTCACTCACTGATCACGAGATCTCTCATCTATTTATTCATGCTTTTGGTGGTATATCTATTATATATATATATATATATATATGTTCTATATATATATATAAACGCGAATGAGTGAGGAACGGTATTTTTGTCTAATTTTTTTTTTCCGATTTTATCGCTGCTTTTATATTTACTTTTTTTTTCTATCATTCGTTTCCGTTATCTACTGATCGTTTTTTTTACAGTTTTATCTTTCTTTCTGCCAACTATTGATCTTTATCTCATTTGCTTTCTTTTATTCTTATTTTTACGTTTATATCCCTCGATTTTATTGGCATATTTACGGATTTACCTTTACTTTTGTTAAGTTCTTCACATAACCGACTTACTTTTTAGTCTTATCCTGTTGTTTTATCTATTTACCCACCGTATTTATATATAAAATTTGGTCTTCTTAAACCTACAGTTTCTATCTATTTACCAAAATCTCTTAAAACTTTATTCTTTACTTCTCACGGTTTGCATCATCGTCTGGTATGATTTCTTATTTTCCTTTTTTTGAGTTAATTTTTTTTGATTGATTATTATATTACATAATTTGCTCACAAGAACAATCGGAAAAAAATTGCCAAAACTAAGCTCACTGGTGTTATTTGTTCTTCTATCTTCGATTTCTATCTCTGTTACTGTCTCTATTATTGTGTTACATGAGAGGTTGCTAACTGGTAACATTTTCAAAAATTAATATACAAACACAAATAATAAAAAAACAAGTTTCAAATGTACAAAAAACAAAAAAAAAAAACATCTAGATGTTACAAATAAACTCTCAGATCTGTGAAGTGGAAAAAAAAATGCAAAAATCGAAAATGCATATCGAACCAAAGGAAAAAACCTCAAGCAACAATTAAATAAAAACTAATCAGAAAAGTCTATAAGAAATATATTTTCAGACGACTCCACAAGCAACAAATAAACAGAAATCGATAAACCAAAAAATAAAACATAGATCTGAACATGATCTCTTCAAGTGTGCGAGGGTCTGCTCGGATCTTCAAATTTATTTTTATTTATAAAGATAAATAAACATAAATTTGAACAATAGATCTAAAAAATAAATACAAAGGTTCATAGGAGAAATACTTTCAGACAATTTCAGAAACAAGAAATAAGTATCAACCGAGAAGTCAAAAAAAAAAAACTTACAGATCTCAACATGCTCTGTTCAAGTGTATGAAGGTTTGCTCGGATCTTTACGGAAATAAGAACAATAGAAAGAAAAATGTACATAAACCGAAGAAAGTAAAAACCTTAACAAACGGCAACAAAAACATATTAAACAAACAAGAAATACCAAACCATTACATATCTGACGCAACAAAGTAGAAATTTTTTCTACATATTTGAAAAATAGAATCTCGGATTCGCGAAGTTGGAAGGAAATGTGCAAAGAAATAAAATACACACATATTTGTGCTTTGTTGTTGAGAAGAACATGAAAGAAGGGACAGTGCAGCCGGGGCAAGGAAGAAATGAAAAGGACGAAGAAAGAAAGATGGAGAGAGAGAGGGATAAAGTGAAGAAAAATCTGGAAGCTGTAGGTTGTGTAGCGATGTATTTATAGGGACATTTTTGACTTAGGGTTTTTGGCCCTTGAAACTTTAACACCAACTTGGTAATAAATTATATTAAAGTTATTAGAAAATATAAATTTGTAAAATAATCAATTTGGATTTTATACGACTTTTATTTCCAACCTTACAAATTTTATTCAAATTATATAGTTATTTTTGTTTACATAATATTACAGTTGTTTAAAGAATTTGAATAAAAAAATATTAAGAGATTATATTTTAATATGTTAGTGTAGCTTTATTAACAAACAATATTCTAATAAACTAATGAATATTAAATATTATTCTTAAAATAATAAAATCATTTAAATAAATTAATTTTTTAAAACTATATTTTTGGAACTCTAAAATATAAAAAGGTTTACTTGAAAATTAGTCTTTGTTTAATAACACTACAAATATCTCATTTACATGTTTGTGAACCTAGCTACTAGCACATGATTTATTAAATTTTTTTACTTAGTATATGAATTGTACATGGAACCTAATAACACATGGAAATATAGTTTCCTGATAATTCAAATCAATTCATATATATATTACAAAGTAAATAATATGTTCCAATTTATTGTATTTATTATTGTCTCTAATATATTAATATAGTTAAACTAAATAAATATTATTATATTTTTATTATATTCTATTTTTTATATATTTGTTTTAAAACATATATATTGATTATATCTTTATTTCAGTTGTGCCCATCGCGGTCGTTGGAATCCTACATTTTCACTTGTTTTTATTGGTCCCTTGCTTTTCGGTATGTCCTGATCCATTTTAATATAAAAAAAGTCTGGTGTTTATATTTTATAATAATTATTTTACTTATTCACTTCATTGTTGACAATATCTTTTGGCATATTTATCTTAGATTCTAGCTGTAAATCTACCTAGCTAGCTAGCTAGGAAGTACATGCTAAAAGCCTTGCACGAAATCATAACTAATACTTAGGCCATTTATGGAAAGTGAGATGAGTAATTCTCATTTTATTTCAAAGTTTTTTATAAGTTTTTTAGATATATTAGTTAAATATAAAATATTTTTTAATTTAAAATCTATAATTTTATCATCTAATCATTATAAATTTTTTAAATTTTTAAACAAAATATAAAAAACAATACAATATTTTCAAATTTTAAAATAAAAAATTATATTTAAACAAATTTTTAACTTTTATAATATTTGTATTTAACTTTTTCTATTTCTTTTTTCAAAATTCAATAAAATATTAATTCAAATGGATTTTTGAAAAATGGGTGAGGTTGCCGTCGAAAGAAGAAAAAATAGAGAGAGAAGAAGGAAAAAGTGAGAGTATTAGGTTAGGAGAGAAGGAGACGTGGAAGGAAAAAGTTTTTAAAATTTTGTGTTTTGGTCAAACGATGTCGTGTGAAATTAAGGGTATCTTAGACTTTTACTCTTCATATGTGAAAAAGAGAGAACATTAGGAATGAGCCATGTAAAAAAATTCTTTCAAATAAATCAATTGATAACTATTCATAAAATTCTTCAAAAAAATAAGATAAATCTATATTTGTTTATATATATATATATATATATTTTTCCAATCTCTTAATGATTTATTCTTATTGATTTCTTAAGATATATAATTTTGAAAGTTTAATCTTTGTTTTATTTTCCTATTAATTGAATTGTTTATTTACTAACATCAAATTTATAATATTATTTGAGGTGCATTTACAGTTTCAAATGTGGTATAGTTTTTTTTTTTTTTTTTTTAACCTAAAGGATGAGATTTTTTTTTATAATTATATGATCAAATTATCTAATATTTATCATTGTATTTTTTAATTTTAAAATTTAAGCATTATATTTTGGAAATAACAAATATACAACATACACTTTCGATTTTAGATGTTAAGAGTAGTAATAATAAGTGGAATGGTATATTTACAAATTTTCATAAAAAAATAAATTGTAACTTCTTAATATTTTAAACATATAAAATTTGGTTTTTACTATTTTACTTAGACAGGTGTGAGAATGTTAAATCAATTACTTTTTTAATTTTTAATATTTCTTATACTCTCATAGAAAAATTGAAATCATTAAGAAATTTTTGAGTATTTCATTTTTGTGTCTTCATAGTGCTAAAAAAAGGCTATGAAAATTCTTGAAGTAAATTAAGATGATATGGTTTTTATTATTAAAGTTGGAGTTAAACAACCTTTGGAGAGATGCAATGATGAAATTATTATTTGTAGTACATGGTGTAGAATATGTTAATATATATATATATATATATATATATATATATATATATATATACTATAACATTTGTAATCGTTTAGTTTTTTGAAAATTTATATTATGGTGAAATTTTTTTATACATATTTATAAATAAATGTTTGATGATTACTGAGAAATTATCTTCTCACAAAGAAGACAAGATTTAATAACACTCTTCAATAATCTGTTAGTATAGTCCATAATTTAAAAATATTTTCTCCCATATAAATATGAAAAACAAATCTTATATTAATAACATTTAATAACATTATTAATAAGAAATTTCATTTCTTGCAGTGTTTTATATAGTTTAATTTCGTCTTATTTTTTATATTAATTTTTATATTAATGTTGATAATTTTATTTGCCCTGCTCTCAGTAAAAAGGAAAAAAAAATTTAATACCTAATATTGCTTGGAAAGTGAACATGTGAATATATCTTGACATGTCAGTCTTGGAATTTAGGAATTATATCTATTCTTTTAACTTTTGAAATACTGAGAACCAAAAGTAATTGTTTATACTTACAAAAAAAAATATATATGTATATATATATGTATTGACAAAAATGGGTGGCCTTAATAGTGAAAAATGTTCACGAATTGTTATTTTTTCTAGAAACATCAACTTTTTAAATAATAGATTTTTAGTAAGCTTAACCAAACAATATTTTATTTTTAGTAAAAGAAATAGTCTTAATTTACTTATAAATGTTACATTTCATTTAAGTGCATTCAATTCTTGAATTTATTACCTAACAAGATCTAAAATTCTCATTATATGTTATTTTATCCACAACTCATAAAAATATTATTAGATATAATCATTGATATTAAGATTTATAATATGAGATAAAAAGGAAAAAGATTTAGTCAAAAATTTTTACTCATATGCTACTTGTGATAATATGATGATCTACTTTATACAATGATCTTGGTCATTTTTTGCTGCTAATTATACATCTCGTAACATTTAATGATAGACAACTAGACATACATACAACGCACGTTATCTTAACTAGTATATATATAAATGCGAAGGTTATATAAACAGTATTTTCATCTAATATTTTTTTTTTCAATTTCACCCCTTCTTTTATATTTACTTACCCTTATTTTCCTTCATTTCCGTTATCTACTGTCCGTACTTTTACAATTTTTTCCTTCCTTT
>NW_023353308.1:0-1457 GCF_001411555.2 Juglans regia
ATTTCTTAATGGATATTTTAAGTGTATTTTTAAACTTAGGATAGGAAGATATTTGTGACAAAATTTTGGTTTAATCATGGGTTTTGAAAATGGAAGAAATTGCAACCAAAATCAAGAGAAATGACCTATGAATTTTTCGACCATAGTGAGTTTTCCATAGTTGTGAATGATTTTAAATTTTTCTGAGTTGATATTTGAGTTTAGAAAAAAATTTACATGAGAAATGTAAATTTTGGTAATTTTTGGAGTTAGGATGTGAAATCCTTAAGTTCAGGGTAAAATGATCATTTTCTCATATGTGGAGGGTTAAATTGTAATTTTACTCTAAGTTAGCTTGTTTTCATACTTCTAGTTGTTAGTGATTAAATTTCTAATTTTAGAATCACTATTTTCAGTTCCTCGTGTTTCGCACTTTATTCTCCTAGAACGCGACGATCGAGATAAGTTAGCTCTTAACTTACTATCAGTTTACTGTGTATGTGCGATGGATAAGGAAATTACAGTTTATGATCATATGTTGTTATATATGTCATGCCATTCCATGCCATCACATGTTTATCTGTTACACGAATTATTCTGTCATGAAATACTTATCTGTTATGTAATATATTCTGTCTCATGTTACTATCTGTTGCAAGTATGTCACATTACATATGACATCTATTACTTGTATGTAATGTCACATAATATTCATTGTTACATGTTATGCTATGTTATGAAATGTTGTCTGTTACATGTTATGACATGTTATGAAATATTGTCTATTACATTATGCCATGTTATGAAATATTGTTTGTTACATTTATGTCTCAAAGTATGTCATGTCTGTCATCTTACGTTCATGTCACGACGTTAGGACTTCTGTCTTTTCATATTCATGTCATCCCGTCTCAAATACAGTTTGTATATCTCGAGAATAGTCTTGTTAACTTATTCATGTCAATCACGACCCTAAGCGTTAGGATAGGGTAATATCCTAGTGGAGCTCCTTTGTTCATGCTGGAGTGTCTAAATAGGTGTGAAATTTCCTGGGTTGACGAAGTACAGTCAATAAGTTGCGAATAAGGTCTAACTAGCTGGTCAACGGAGTGCGCCAGACACTAACGCCGATGAAACACATTTTATTTTATGTGTGTCCACAACAAGTATGGCACAAACAATTCATAGGGCCACAACAACTGTGGGGCATACATTACGTGAGACACAACGATTGTAACACGTAGAATACGTGGGGCCACAACAACTGTGGAGTATCTATTAATGCACTCACAACTGATATAGATACCTGTATTGTGATGCTGTAATTGGCAGGGACACATGGGTCAGGGGACCCGTGTAGCACCCGTATGGTCACTTTATTAATGAAGTCTATTGAGTAAGATTCTAAGTTCATATATTTCACGTTCAAGTCATGCTTCACGAATTTATTGGAGCTCTGCGCTCTCTCTCGGTTTGCC
>NW_023353309.1:0-4158 GCF_001411555.2 Juglans regia
AGTCATGCTTCACGTTATGTTATGTTCAAGTTTATGTTAATGTCAAATTTCAAGTTCATGTCAATCATGGTAACCCCATGAGATAAGAATACGCATCATGGTAACCCCATGAGATAAGATTACGCAGTTATGGTAACCCCATGAGATAAGACTACTCTATCATGGTGACCCCATGAGACAAGAATATGTTTCAAGTTCATGTTTATGTCATGTTATGTTCAAGTTCACGTTCACGTTCACGTTTATGTTATATATGTTTACGTTCATGCTATGTTTCAAGCAATATTATGTTTCAAGTTCACGTTATTGTTATGTCATGTTCACATTCACGTTATGTTTCAAGTTCACATTTATGTTATGTTATGCTTAGGTTCATGCTATGTTCAAGTCCATGTTATGTTTCAAGTTCACGTTCATGCTATGTTGCTAGTCCATGTTATGTTTTAAGTTCACGTACATGTCATATCATGTCAAGCTAAGTTTCAGTTTCAGTTCAAGTTATGTTATTTATGCCATGCTATATGTCAAGTTATGCTATGCTTACTTACGACTTTGATTATGCATTCATGCTTTTACTGCCATGCATGCATCATTAACTTGTGTGGAAGTTTCTTGTTAACTTGCTGAGATTTGTAATCAAATCTCACCGTGGTAGTCCCAACTACCATTCTCCAGAATGGTAGGCAATGTGTCAGGATCAGAGTAGGGAGCAGACATTGGTAGACTGGAGGAGGTTGACTAGACACCGTAGTTGCAACACGGAGCTTGCAGCCTCCATAGTTAGGTCTTTAGATTGTATTCTAGCAATGTTAGTCGAGTTACGCAAGTTACTCAATGAACTAACCCAATAGTATATTTTGGCAATGTAATCATGGAGCCAGGTCTCCGTTTTTTTGAGATTACAGTCTTCTAAGACCCGTGTTGTAGTCGTAGATGTTTATTTTGTTAAGTATGCATGGATTATGTTTTAACTATTTGGGATATTATAAGTTTGGTGCATAGTATTGCTCAAGAAAAAAAAATTATTTGCTACGAATATTGCATAACCCTAGATGCATGTTTAGAACATTGCATCTTATATGTCATGAATGAGGGCATGTAACCTTGTGTTGCATGTCCTAATGCTTCGGATGTCCGTATGATCCCAAGCAAAATCTGGGGGCATCACAGTAGGTCTGTCCAGATGCCAAGACAAGCTCAGAGCATGGGGAAAAGTAATAGTTAGTGGCTCAAGACAAGTGATCCAAGCAAAAATGAAACAATTGTCTAACTTGCAAAAGGCTAACACAAGGAACTTGATTGAAGTTATAAGGGCCAAAAAACAAGAGTTAGACCAATTTCTTGAGGGGGATGACACAAAATGGAGACAAAGGGTAGAACAGAATTGGCTAAGTGAGGGGGATAGAAACACGAAGTACTTTCACCAATGTGCTACTCTAAGAAGAAAAAGAAATTTCATGAGGAAAGTTGCAGATGAATCTGGAGATGAGGCAATGACAAAGGAGGAGATCACTGCAAAATTTCAAACTTTCTTCAAGGGCCTTTTCACTACTTCCTGTCCTGAAAACATCCATCTTTGCCTTCAACACATAAACAAAACATTCACTGATGACATGAACTCTAAGCTCCTCAGAAAGTTCACAAGACAAGAAGTTGAAGAAGCACTTTTTAGCATTAATGCTTTGAGCTACCCAAGGCCAGATGGTTTTCCTCCAGCATTCTATCAAAATCATTGGTGCATTGTTGGCAATGAGGTAAGTGAAGCTATCCTTTTCATTCTCAACTCAGATGGTCAATTTGATGCTATTAACACTACACATATTGCACTTATTCCTAAGACCAATTGTCCCACAAAAGTGTCTGATTTTCGGCCTATTAGCCTTTTAAATGTTTTATATAAGATTGTATAAAAACCTATAGCAAACAGACTGAATATGATCCTACAAGACATTATATCCCCCACTTAATCTGCCTTCGTCCCAGGCATATTAATTTCTGATAACATCATAGTGGCGTTTGAGGCCTTACACTCCATGAATAGCAGATTGAAGGGGAAATAGGGGTTCATGGCTTTGAAGTGAGACATGAGTAAGATGTATGATCGTATAGAATGGGCTTTTCTAAGAGAAGTGATGAGAAAAATGGGCTTTGTTGAAGACTTTATCAGGCTTGTGATGAAATGTGTGGAATCAGTGTCTTATTCTATACTCCTCAATGGTATCCCTCAAGAATTTTTCAAGCCTTCTAGAGGGATTCGACAGGGAGACCCCTTGTCTCCATACCTCTTCATTCTCTATGCAGAAGTGCTAAGCTCAATTCTCAATCAAGCCGAAACATCAAAAGCAATCTTCGGTGTTCCCATTGCTAGAGGCAGAACTCATCTCAACCACCTGCTCTTTGTAGATGATTGCCTCCTTTTTTGAAAAGCAAATTCTCTTGAAAGGAGCAGATTAACTTTCTTGCTGAACACTTATGAAAAAGCATCAAGCCAATGTTTAAACTAAGAGAAGACCTCAATACATTTTAACAAAAACACTCCCAAGGAAAATCAAGATATCATTTTGAGTATTGTAAGGTTGAGGTCCAACCTTCCTTATGAGAAATACCTTGGACTTCCTACCTTGATAGGAAGGTCAAGACATCACTCTTTCAAGCTCATCTTGGACAGAGTTTGACAGAAATGAAGCAACCATCGAGTCAAGCTATTGTCACAAGCATGCAAAGAAATCTTCTTGAAAGCAGTGGTGCAGGCACTGCCTACTTACAGTATGGGGGTCTTTAAACTCCCTTTGTCCCTCTTGAAAGAGATAAACAAAGTGATGAGGAACTTCTGGTGGGGTCAGATGGAAAATGAAAGAAAGATCCATTGGATCTCTTGGAAGACCATGGGGAAGTCGAAATTAGTTGGTGGGTTGGGGTTTAGATAACTACATAGTTTCAACCTTGCAGTGCTTGCTAAGCAAGGTTGGAAGCTGCTGCACTACCCTTAGGCTCTAGTCTCTCAAGTCTTGAAAGCAAAGTACTTTCCTCACTGGATTTTTTCAGGCCAATTTGGGAAGCAAGCCCTCTTTTATATGGAGAAGCATTATGGAAGCTAGAGTGATCTTGGAAAGGGGCACTATATGGAGAGTAGGGAATGGCGAATCCATCAAAATCTAGGTGGATAAGTGGATCTTGAGACTACCATTTACTAAAGTTATGAGTCCAGTGAGGCTTTTGGGCCTTGAGGCTTTTGTCAATAGCTTAATTGATCCTTGAACAAAACAGTGGAAGTCTAGTATGGTGGAGGAGATGTTCTCACCTGAAGAGGTTGACTGGATGAAGCAGATCCCAATTAGCTACAATAACAATCCTGATAAGCTAATTTGGTCAGGCTCAGCTCAAGGGAATTTCTCTGTGAGAAGTGCCTATCACTTGCATATGGACCTTATGGAATCTGAGAGAGGCCAGGCTTTTAGTAGCTCAAACCATGGAAACTTTTGGTCTAGTTTGTGGCAACTGCAAATCCCTCCTACAAACATGATGTTTCTTTGGAGAGCTTGTCATGAAGTCGCCTACCAACCAAAACCTCTTCAAGAAAAAGGTTATTGAAAACCTTTCTGCCCCATATGCCTACTAGAAAAGGAGACTATCATTCATGCCATCTATAATTTTCCTACTTCACAGGATGTATGGCACCAGTGTTCAAGAAAACTTAAAAAATGTTCCTCCTTCAAACTTGCAATTAGGGAACTCATAAAAGAGCTGGATACAATAGGAGTTAAAAAGCTGCTGGAGGAGTTTGCTGTGGTGGCAAAAAGAGTTTGGATGAGGAGGAACCAATTCATTTTCCAGCAAGAATTCAAGTGCCCCAACTCAGTTGCAAAGTTTGCAAAGGATACACTACTTGAGATGAGGATCTGTCAAACAGGTGCTACTGATCAGCAAAGCCCCTTGCAGCCTATGATCCCTATCTGGAAACCATCCCCTGCCAATGTCTACAAACTCAATTGGGATGCTGCTGTTGACAAGGTTTAATGTAAGATTGGGATAGGCCTAATTATCAGGGATTGGAATGGGAGGATTGTGGCTACTTCAAGGAAACACATGCCACTCTACCCTGATCCACTACTAGTAGAGGCTATTGGAGCAAGGGAAGCATCTTGTTTTGGTTTATAG
>NW_023353310.1:0-368 GCF_001411555.2 Juglans regia
TGATCATCACATGCATCATGCAAAATGCGGACGTTGTTCATCATGAAATTAATTAAATTGATTTATTAATTAGGATTCATTCATATATATATAAAATGGATCCCACAAAGTTCTTTATATATTAATTATTTAATGAGTCGGGCCAGCTAAGAAATTTATTCAAGACAACTAAATATAAAATATATTTTGGGTACGGACATACATGTGAGTAATGCTACATATAATCGTAGAGTGCGCAAGTTTCGTGCAATTGTTTTAAAAAAGAATGAGGTTCATTATTAAAAAATTAATTTTTTTTTTTTTATGTAAGTCCCTTATTTATTTATTTTTTTTAAATAATTGTACGTGCAGTGCTTGTGTATACTCAC
>NW_023353311.1:0-401 GCF_001411555.2 Juglans regia
AACTTAACTGTCATACATGACATTTCGTAATGTGACGTGACATGAACGTGACATAAAAGACAGGAATCCTAACGTAGCATAACGTGACATGAACTAAGACGATAGACATGACATACTTCGAGACATAAATGTAACAGAGAACATTCATAATATGGCATACATGTAACATGCAACATTTCGTAACATGACATACCATATAACAGACAACATTTCTTAATGTGGCGTAACATGAACAGTGAATATTACGTGACATGAAATACATGTCACAGATGGCATTCTTAACTTAACATGACATACTTGCAATGTACAGCAATACGTGACAGAATATCTTGTGTAACAGATGAATAATTCATGACAGAATAAATTCTATGTAACAGATAAATATGTAATAACTTGGCATG
>NW_023353312.1:0-292 GCF_001411555.2 Juglans regia
TTTTTTTTTTTTTTTTTTTTTTTATAATTTTGTTTTGCAGTATATCAAGTTTAATTCTCTTAAAAATATCTTATATGATTTCATGAAAAAAAAAATTTACTCACCATTTATTTTTTTTATCATCTTCTTATTATTTAGTAATGTGATATTAGATAATAAGTTTATAAATAAAATATATAATTATATTTTTAATTATTTAATATCACATCATAAGATGATGAACTGTTAATAAAAATTGAGATGATAAATAACATTACTCAATTTAAAATACAAATTCTTTCTGAATTTAAAA
>NW_023353313.1:0-512 GCF_001411555.2 Juglans regia
ATGACTTTATATCATACGTTAGATTTATTTTATAATAAAAAAATTTTTATAATTTAATGCACCACGTAGTTTGTAATTTTACTTTTGCGAGATCTTTTTATAGTTAAAACATTTCTCTTTAAATTATAGTTCTAGTTTTATTCCCCAGCCCTTACCATTTATTTCTTTATTTCCTTTTTATAATAATATGATATCGTTGTTTACAAGGTAATATACATGGCCTTTTAATTTGTATTGTAGTCTTCCCAAATTGGTAAATTTAATTTTGAATTTTTTTTGTATTTAATTTTTTAAATTAATTACCGAGCTCACATAAATATTTACTATTTTATTTTTTAGACTACGTTTGGATTCGAAGATAACTTGAGATGAGTTGAGATGGATTATGAATAGTAATGAGATGAGTTGTGAATAGTAATGAGATTTGTGAGTTAAAGTTGCTGAATAGTAATAAATAATAATGAGATGAGTTGAGATGATCTAAAATGTCCTATGAATCCAAACATCTCCTT
>NW_023353314.1:0-216 GCF_001411555.2 Juglans regia
ACTCGTATATTTTGAGAAAATATCTCATTTTATCTCATTTAATTATTATAATTTTTTTAATTTTTAATATAAAATAAAATAAATAATTTAATTTTTTTAAAATTTTAAAATAAAAATAATATTAAAATATATACTCTAATAATATTTTATTCAATTTTTTAATTTTAATCTCATCTCATCTCATCTCATCTCTAAAAATAAATAAGACCTTAAAAG
>NW_023353315.1:0-244 GCF_001411555.2 Juglans regia
AAGTTTTGCTAAGGTGGCATGATCTCACACCTTGATTTCCTTCACCAATCTATCTAATGGTTCATTTTTGTGCCAAGTGTCTAATACTATTCACTATGTGTGGCTAAGATCTTACCAAGTGTCCAAATAAAACTTTTTTAATCTAATTTGGACATTCCACATTGTGATTTTGAAAACACTGCATTAGGTGCACTTATTGAGGTTACTATTTACTCCAAAAAAATGCATAATAAACTTAGTACTG
>NW_023353316.1:0-909 GCF_001411555.2 Juglans regia
AAAATGATTTGTAACGACCTCTTTTGAAAACAAGTAGGGCTTATTTACTATCATATAAAAAAAATAAAAAATGATAGTTGTAATCGTGAGTGTGTAAATATCGCATAATAACTTTAAAAAAAATAATCAATACAGAATTTATATGAAAAAAAAATTTATTTTTTAATAATAAATCATACTATTTTTTAAAATGATTAGACGATATTTACGCATTCTATAATTACACGTAATATTACTCAAAAAAAATTCGCTTTTGAGGATATGCTCCACATTTTTAAAGGTTTTTTTTTAATAATATTTTTAATAGAAAAAATCACGTGTCTGGGTAGGAAAATGACTTTACCCATTTCCTAATGGCAAGTCGATTTCCGTCACGCGTTCTATCTTAGTTCAGGCAAAAGAAAAGATGCCATTTTCTATTCAAATAATACACGTGGTCTCATCATAATTTATTTCTTAAAAAATATTTAATTAGTTTTTTTTATATTAAATTAAAAAGGGTTATTACTCCGAATTTTTTGAGTGATATCAAGACTTGAAGTCATATAATTCTATCGTAATTTTCAATGCAATCAAACATTGGAAATTCTTTTCCGCATCATCATTATCAAGTACGTGTTCATTCTCCGAAAAAGAAAGGCCTTTTCTTGTGTTTATTATTTGGATCATGCTATGGCAATCGAGATGGGGGTATCCAACGTGTAAATTCTATTTTTAAAATTTTTTTAAATATTTAAAAAAATCACAAACTTTTTTAAAAAATAATTTCTTAGCCATTAAAAAAAAATTAATAGATAGCTATTATCGATGAGAATCTTCGGAAGATGCATCATTTCCAACCTCAAACTATATCCGAAATCATTTTCATTATGTGGATAAAAAAGTAAAATGACATATTTTTAAATAGGT
>NW_023353317.1:0-265 GCF_001411555.2 Juglans regia
TGTCTCGGGACACCGCCACCATTTGGGTCGAGCGCCGTGCAAGATGGCAGTGTTGAGATGTTGACAGGAAGAAGTAATAAGGGCAGACGAATATAAGAGTGAGGAAGGTGTAATGAATTGAATGATCAGGTGTCTGCAGATGTAAAAACTTCACAATAAGTTGCCTACGTGTTGCGCTATGATTGGAGGGCTGCTATCCTTTACTTAACAACGGACCGTTCCCCAACTTTTCTCTTCTTTTTTTCCCTGCATCGAGTTTATGGCA
>NW_023353318.1:0-227 GCF_001411555.2 Juglans regia
TGGCGGCGGCCGCCGCCGGCCGACCATGTCCCGACGACCGTTTTTTGGGCTCGTTTTCGTGGGGGTGATTCCTACATTCTCGATTGCTTTCTAGCAACAAGCTTGTGCTTTAGGGACGGATTTCGTGGCACCTAGTGCCACGCATGGGCTTGTTGATGGGGGCAATCGGTCGTGCTAGGGGCTTTCTCACGTTGGCTAGCCCTCGTGTGCTCTAGTCTACCCCATGG
>NW_023353319.1:0-260 GCF_001411555.2 Juglans regia
CGGGGTAGGGGGAGGGTCTAAAGGTGGTATAAATATGCCTTTCTTACTTGTCCGGCTCGTAGTTTTATTAGTAATTGTCGATTATCTTGAAAATAAAGAAAGTTGATTTTTAGATTCACCTTTGAGATTGATTAATATTCTTTTCAAAAGAGTAATGTTGCATACAAATTGATATGTTAACACACTATAAATAGTGTGATCTATTTTAACTTTAAAAAAAACTAAAATATCAATAAATTTTTAGCATATAACTGATGCGG
>NW_023353320.1:0-1158 GCF_001411555.2 Juglans regia
TGGTGGTGGCCCGGGTGATTCCTATTATAATCGTCCTGTTTAAAGTTTAATAATTGAGAAATGATACTTGCAGTCGTGAGTCTGCAAGTGCCGTGCAGTCACTTTGAAAAAAGTGAATAAATATAAGATCCACATGAAAAGAAATTAATTTTTTAATAGTGAATTTCACTCTTTTTTAAAGCGACTGCATGACGTTTGCGCATTCCACGACTGTATGTAGTATTACTCATTTTAATTTGAAATTGTTTATTGAACATATGGAAATAATTAAGATAGGAAAATAAAGAAACGGATCATCCTATTCCTATCACTTCACATGATCTTTGCTTCAACCACAACTGACAACTTTAAACCTAATTTTTAATTGGACATCACCAACTTAGGAGCTTCGTGTTAACGGAATCTAACACAGAAAGTGCCCAATCATAGCTATCAGCAATCATAACATCACCTAATACGAAACATGAGAGAGCGAGAGAGAGAACAAGGAGCATGTTTGGTAAGTTGTTTAAAAGAAGGTAAAATGTTAGTCGTTATGTAATTCAGATGAGATGAGATATTTTATTTTAAATTTAAAAAAAATTAATTGTTTATTATATTGTATGTAGGAGTTTGAGAAAGTTGTAATGAAGGAATGAGATAAGATAAATTGATTTAGAAATAGATCTTATCTCAAAATTCTCATGTCATGTCATCCCATCACTTTTTCAAACATAATTTAAATACAAAATTTTCAAACTAATCATTATAACTTTTTTAAAATTTTTAAATAAAAAATAAAAACACTTCAATTTTTCAAATTTTTAAATAAAAATAATATTATAAAACTATATTCTAACAATATTTTAATTTTATAATATTTTTACTTAATTTTTTTTTCTTTTCTTTTCTAAAACTCAAAAAATACTCAATTTAAATTATTTTATTATTATTTAAAAAATTTACATTTTATCTCACTCTCCAAATGAGCCAAATTGGTGAAAAAAATGGAAACTTCGCCGGTGGTGGGTTTTGATTGTCATGTACATAAAGATTGTGTCAGTCTGCACTTGCATAATCATAATTGAAAATGGATAGTGGAGAGGAAAATTTATTTAACCTTTCTATTTTCAAGATTCAGGTGTTTTACAATAGGGTGTGACTTCAACTCTTGACAAA
>NW_023353321.1:0-356 GCF_001411555.2 Juglans regia
TAAGAAACAATACAATTTCTTTTTCTACCCTCGACCCATACTGACTCAAAATTAGGCCTCGTTTGATTTACAGCTCATCTCAATTCATCTCACTACTTTTCAGCAACTTTAACTCACAAATCTCACTACTATTCACAACTCATTTCGCTATTATTCACAACTCATATCATTTTTGAATCCAAACGACACCTAAGCCTTTTTGCCAACTGTGTAGCAGCATGAGCTGCCTTATTTCCTTCTCTCTTTGTAAACACTAACTTCCATCCCATGTGCCTCCCTTAACTCATACCGACTCAAAACTAAGCTCATCTCATCTCATCTCATCTTTGAATCCAAACGACACTTAAGCCTTTTTA
>NW_023353322.1:0-372 GCF_001411555.2 Juglans regia
CAACAAAAAAGAGAATAAAAGAGAATTACCAACAATTACAATAAATAGAGCTGTTATTGCCTTCCCGACTTATTACTACTAATCCAATTCATTTTTATTAGATATTATATTTTTAAAAAATCGGTTATACAAAATATAACATTTTATGCCTGTTATCTTTCGCTTTTAATGGGGATGAATGTTAAACTCAAGATCCTCAGCCTAATTAGCTACCTTTTTCACATATCTTAAAAAGGGCGAATATTCTAATCATGTAATTTTCGTAATGTGTTTCAACCAAAATAAAAGAAAAGGAAAGAATAAAATGAAAAGGGCACTCAAGTACACGTGTAATTTTTTCTTGGATTTATATATATAATAAGTAAACTAATA
>NW_023353323.1:0-2525 GCF_001411555.2 Juglans regia
GCTTAACCCGAGATTAACAATTCACCAATACCTAATACCTAGTTCTAACATCATTTCAAGAAACTAAATGAAGCATTTCACAAAACCTTAAACTTACCATTTCAAACAAACACACAAAACACCAAGATTAGGTTCAACTGAACCTAATCTTGGTGTTTTGCCTTGTCACTTGCATTTTAACTCCAAGGACTCCAAAAATCATAAATCTCAATTCTAACATGTTCATCATTCAAACCTAGTTTATGTCATGCTTGAATAACAACAAAAATCACATTACTTAATAAATGAAAATCGGTTTGCATGGAAAACTTGGAAACCAAAACTTAGCATACTTTTGACTTAGAACAAATTCCTAATTTACATGCAACAAATCTTGAAACCGAAATCCATAACCTCACATTCAAGTCCTAACTTGATCTAAGCATCAAATCCCACATATCATAGCAAATAATCACACCAAAATATCACTAAACCCAAGAGCCTCTAAATCATACTTAAACCATACTCTTTGCATGTTTATAAAAAATTCGACAAAGACCTAAGTCATAAAGCTTTAAAAATCCACTTAATCCATAGATCAAAGCATTAAGAACCAGATTTACAAAAGTCAAAACTATAGATTCAACATCCTAAGGCTAAAAGACAAACTAAAACAACAAAACTCATTTTGAAGGATTTGTCTATAACACTTTGCAGATCATGCAAAACCATTTTATAAAAACCTAATATGCTCTAAATCAAGCCATAACCTTACACAAAAATCATGGAACTGATACTTACAAAACGTTTCAACAAAACAACAAAAACTCCCAAGCTTAAGTACACACATCCAAATCGAGCACTTCCATCACCAAACACCATCATTCAACCATCAAACCCCCAATAAAATTTAACCAACACTCTCCCAAGTATTCAAGACTTAAAGCTTAACATAATTCAAGAGATTTAAGCTAGGGAAGAAGGCTTTCAAAGGGTTGGAACACTAGAAAGCAAAGCTATAGAAAATTCTTCTCCAAGACTCACTCAGTTTCTCTCTACGAAAAAGGGGTGAAAAAAAGCCAACTGTGGGAGAAATGAGAGGGTGGCGTCCCGCAGGGGGGGCTATAGGGCTGACTTGTTGTGGTTGAAGCCTATGACACAAGAAGTAAAGTTTTCTTGCAAAAGAGTAGAAAAAAATTTGCTGAAGTGTGGGTTGGATCCTTATTGCCGAGTGGGGTGATTTTGAGGAGTGATGTTGCTTGCTTGAACTTCTGTAATTGGAACTATTTGAGGCTGAAGATGAGGTGTAATGTTAGCTATAGAATGGTCATATAAGTGGGGAAAAGCTTGTTGGAGAAGCTTGGGGGAACTAAGGGTTTCGGTTGGACTAAAATGGACTTAACTGAATGCATCCATTTAGGGTCCAAGTGGGATTTTGGTTAGGGTTTCAATCCATGTCCAGTTTTCTTGGTCAAATGCAAGTACCAATGTTTAAGGGCGTGAATGATGGTGTAAGAGAGTGTACTTGAGTGGTTGGTTGTTTGTGGAAGTGGTTTAAACCAAGAGGGAATCACATAAGCAAAACCAGATTGCATGATTTAAGGTTTGGAGTTTTAGGGTTTCGATTACCCTAAACATTTCGGGTTTTGGTTTGCACCAACAAGTTTGGAGTTTCATTAGGGTTGAAACTCTCTTTGTGGTTGGCCTAAAAGTGCTTGAGTGGATGGAATAGTGAATTGTGTATGAAGCTCATTCATTTGCTTGGTTTTCACTCCATTTACCTTACACATTTGAACTTCTCTTGGCAGGTTTCAAGTGGATTCCCAAATGGATGGTTGTGATGATGCCACATGTGCAAAAAATGTGTTTTTAGTGATTCTAGGTTGATTTGGACATCCTACATGGTGATTTGATAGTTGTTTGAACCAGATGTCACGTGATGCTCTAGTCTCTCCCGAAGGGTTACTATTCACCCAAAAACTCAAAAATTTATATTGCACCATAAAATCATACTTATTCGTACGAGTCTAATGATGTAATTCGTTTCATAAAATTATATTCGTAAGTGCCCTTAATAAATAAAAAGAAAATTTCGTCTCCATAGTGAATCATAATCCAATTACTTCAACGGACTAAAACCTAATGGATCACTCATTTCTAAGGTCTAATTAAATTCTTCTATCGAATTTCTTTCGAGATGTTACACTAGGTTCACCGCTACTTATGCATTCCAACTTTTCCATCTGTCCCAATCTTATGGTATCGTCTTCATCCTGATATGACCTATTCATTAACCTTATCAAATACATGCAGTCATACATTTCATATTCTTTTCTTTTTTTAACCTTGTCTTATTTTTCATTCTTTTAAATAAATAGTCATACAATATAGTATTCAGTTACACATGAACCAAGCAGTTCTAAATCATAAAACATCTTTCATCATAAATAGAGTTTGTGAAAAGGGGCTATCAATGAAAGGCTCATACATACATATATCTTTTTGGAAACATTTACTACATAAATAAATATAATATATATATATAT
>NW_023353324.1:0-327 GCF_001411555.2 Juglans regia
AGGGCAGCGTCGTGGTTGGTGGTGGAGCATGGTTTGTCTGAATCTACAAAATGAGGAAAAGAGAGTGAGTGCAGAGCAACTACCTAGTATGTGGCGGCGTCGTGGTAGAGATGATGTCGAGTGGCAAGCAGAGGTCTTGATGTTTCTCATTTGGTTTGGGTTGACGTTACCGGCTGATGGTGGTGGAGGAGCTGAGCACGACCCTGGTGGTGGAGGAGATGAGCACGATGCCGGAACTCGAATGTGACAAAAAAACCTGGGTCACATAGGGCTGGGTAGCGGCAAAATCATTTCTCTTTTGAATTTCAAATTTTGTTCATGGAAGGC
>NW_023353325.1:0-542 GCF_001411555.2 Juglans regia
CAATGTATAAAAGATGATTCCATAAATCAAGGCCAAGATCACATAGAAGCTAATTAGGTAAGAATCATGTCTGTAACAGTCATGAAATCACAGAAAAATAGTCTCGCTAGAAAATTATAGCCACAATCTTAATTTACTTTCCTTGAATAGAGCTTGTAAATCTTGTATTTATGCTATACGAGTCTATGAATCAAGAAGTGTGTTGAAAAATTGTTGATTGTGAGTAATAAAATTTCTATCAATATTCAAATTTTATCATGGTATTAGCAGAGCCATCCTCTCATGAGAACTTGATCCTCAACTCAAAAATTCCATCTTCTACAACACACACTCCTACCACAAATCCATTATCTCCAACCGATACTCCCTTGATTGCCCTAAACATTACTGCTCAATCAATGAAAAACTCACACCTTCAACTTTTTCCCAATGGTGTGCCTAGTTTGAAGCTCTTCTCATTGGATATAATCTTCTAAATTATGTCACCGGCAGAAATCCATGTCAGAACCACACTGGCTCCTCCATCTCTTCCCTTCAAAAAA
>NW_023353326.1:0-595 GCF_001411555.2 Juglans regia
GGGGTGATTAACGGTCCGGTCGGACCGAACGGACCGACCGGACCGGACCGAGACTTAGACCGGTCCGGTCCGGTCCATATTTTAGAGGACCGAAATCATTCGGTCCGGTCCACGGTCCACAGTTTTTTCGGGCCGGACCGGACCGAACCGGACCGAATGAAAAATTAAAAAAAAAAAAATTTATATATATTTTATATATAATAATTGTACAATTAACAATATAAATTTTTAAATATATTATTAATACTTGTTAATATTCTATAAATTAACTAAATATATAATATCAATTAGTTAATTATATAGTAATTATATAAATTAATAATATAATTTTTATCTAATTTATTATCATTGACCATATAAAATATTTTTTTATTCCACATTAATAAGTCACTTAATTTAATTTATTATTTTAAATAAATTTTTTTATTAATTATTTAAAAAAAAAAAAGAGGGCGGACCGACTGGACCGGACCGGACCGATAGCTATTGGTCCGGTCCCTTTGGGTGTTCGGTCCGGTCCGGTCCGGAAAAATAATGGACCGAAAATTTTCGGTCCATCGCCGGACCGGACCGGACCTGCCCGTTTGCAGCCCTA
>NW_023353327.1:0-3259 GCF_001411555.2 Juglans regia
TAGAGAATTCTAATATATAGTCAATGATTTATGGACGAGCTCTAATCGAGTCGAACTAACAAGTCGAGTCAGTCATGAACGAGCAATCTCTAACGAGCCTTAGCCAAGTCGAGTCGAGTTTAATCGAGTATGTGTTATTTCCTCGTTTGCTTTTAAAGATGAAACACAAAACTTTGAAAATTTTTCTCAAGTTTTATACAGTCAGACACTCTCAGAAAACAAACACTCATTTTTTTTTTTTTTTTTATCTCAGTTCATCTCTCATTATTTTATCAATGTTCATTGACTGTACTATACACAAAAGCTGCATCCGACCCTCTCCTTTCTCTCTCTCATCTGCTGTCTACATCATTGACAGTATTTTATCTCTATTCATTAACTGTTTGCTTGTCTCGTATGGGTAGTCTCCCATTGGTTGAATTGACTGTCTGCTTTCCATCTTTTTTCAAACACACTCTAAAAATATTACCCAAAAAACACACAATCATTGGTGGTCCCAGTTTTTCTTCTTTATCAAATACTACCAAAAAAGTCAAAACATTTTCATCTCATCTCTATAAACAAATACACGCATTTTAACAAAACTATCCCATCTCATGTCAACTCACATATCTCAACATTATTCACACATATCTCAAAAAATCTCATCTCATTTTATCTCATCTGCAAAAACAAACGATACCTTACTAATCGAGTGGGTTTCTGCTTTCACAATCGAGCTTTTTTTTCTACGAGTCGAGCTCGGTTCGAGTTTAGCCGAGCGAGTATCGGGTGAGCAATCATACGGACTGATTCATTTACAGCCCTACCCATCTTAACTAGATACAAGTGATTTATACCTCAAGGCATTTTCACTGTTTAACCATGTAAAGTTGATTTGGGAAGTATGCATGCATATACCAGAACATTTAAAAACAAGAATTCCTTTTTCTTAGGTTTGATAATAAGATCAACATCCAGAAGCATGTACAACTCTTGTTGTTGTGAAATGACTACAAACAAGTATAAGTAAACACAAGCAAATCAATTACACGATACAAAATTAGCGTGGTTCGGCAACGTGCCTACTTCCACAAAGCTACAAAGGATTTTACTATACTGAAGAATCACAAAATACACTTTGGAGCAAAATCTTATTGTTAAGAATACTTAGAGCGTACTAACTGTTCATTAAGTACATATTTACAGTGTCACATAGCGGAAACCCTAATTTTCACTTTTCTGCATTATTCGTTTGAGCGGAGTGTCAAGTGCACCTCAAACGAGATCTCTGTCTAATGCTCACTCGAGCTACCTGTCAAGCGAGAATCGAGCGAACTCTCTGTCTGTTGCTTAGCTCGAACTACCAGTAGCGCGAATGTCGAGTGAACTTTTTGCCTAGTGTTTTTTCTTACCACAAACAATGCCAAAAACTTTTCTAAAAAAAATCGGCAAAAAAAAAAAAAAAATCATAACATATTCTTGTCGAGTTGGATTATCTTGCATTTATCTTTCATTGATCATGCCGAAAGAGTGAGCTATATATGTTTCATCCACATATACTAATTGCGTCGTCACCTGCTTGCCAGTTTCCGTGGAACTTCAACTTCTCGTTCCTCCTCTTTCTAGTGCGTGAGAAATATGACTACCATGCCACAATTGTTTTTGCAAGTGCTTTGGAATTGTAATAAACACTCATTTCTGTCAAACCGAGTTCTGTAATTACTTTTGTACATGCACAACTCTTGTTGAAGTAACATTTCTTATAATTTTCATTATTGTTTTGAGATTTCTTGATATGTTAAACACATCATGGTCAAGCTTGAGAAAGGTGAGAAAGTGGACTGCCCTAGCACACCTCTCACCCTCTCCATTTTCTCTCTAAGTAGACCCTCCTAAAAAAATCCAGACCAGAGGAGGGGAGTTGGAGCTTTGGCTCCTCCCTCCCTCATCCCTCCTCCCTCTTCTCTCTAGTTTTTTCTTTTATTTTTTCTGGTTTTGTGTGTTTTTCTTTTAAAGTAGGGGAAATGTTGATTTGTTGTTCTCCGAAGCCCGACGACCACCACGCGCTCCACCGCAAGATTCCCAAGGTGCCAATCCTTCAAGAATCTCGTTGAACGGAGCAGCGCATGAGCCACACGCAAGGTCCAAAGTGTGCATCTCGTTGAATGGAGCAGCGCGTGAGCCACACGCGGGGTCCAAAGTGTGCGCGTGACATCCATGCACCATTTCAATGGGAGCTCTTCCACCGCCACGCTTGGCATTTTTGAGACTAGGACCATCGGTTTCTTTAGACTCGACTGTCCTCTATACTTCCAAGGTGGTGCGTGTCCCTCACGTGTTACCACAGTCCCTGTGTTTACATTTTTTATTTTCTCTGAGGTTGAAAATGTGAATCTACAGCTTTCCAAACTGTATTTTGTTATTTTCTCATGTATCATTTACGTTTTATGTTATTTCCTTTATTTTAGGTTAATAATAAAAAATAAATAATCTCTTATACATTTTGTCTATAAAGTCAAAGTCATCTCCTCCTCTGGAGGGTGGGATTTGAAATCTTTGATTTAAGCAGAGTGTGGTCTCTCAGATAGTTTGTCTGTAGAGAGTTCTAGAAGTTAAGATCATACCAGTCACAAATGAATTTGTGTACTGGTGGAACCTCAACTATGAGTAGTTGGCTTGTAATATGAATTTTTTCTTGTATGTACCAGTCACAGATATAACTTCGCTTTCATGAATAAATGCAGTCTATTTCTCATATAAAAAAAAAAAAGAATGCTTAGAAAGTCACCTAAATTTGACATCATGTTCTTCATTTCATTGAGAGGATCATAACCTTACAAACAAGAAATGGACAAGACATTAAAAGGGTTTTAACTACTTAATATTATCTGTCCATATGTTTCAATAGCAGTATTAAATATTCAATAAATCTTGTAAAATTCATTTCATATAATTATTTGTTCTACTCAGAGGGATATTTTTTTTTTTTTTAATTTGACATGGCGGAGCTAGCTTCTTTTTTATGGACCCATTATTAAAACTTTTGTCATTAATTGGCTTTGGCTTCGAAAAAACCATTAATTTGCATGATAAAAGGTAGCGTATATGGGGGTGTATGTTGAAGGAAAAAAACTATTTTGTCAATTAAATTTTATATCTCTATTTGACCGTTTCGTAAATTTTTTTTTTTTTTTACTTAATTATTAAAGAAATGATTTTAAATGTATTAATATATTTTTTTATATTTTTAAAATATTTAAATATATTAAAAAATATA
>NW_023353328.1:0-3435 GCF_001411555.2 Juglans regia
CTGCTTTCTCTTGTAGTGACATGACAGTCAAGATGAACCAGCTGTAATTTCCATATATAATTAATGGATTGATGTTAAATATTGGACGTATATTCGTACGTTGTAGTATTATAAGAAAAACTAGTATTTATGACGAATTATTTGAGACGATAATTATTGTTTGAGATGAAAATAGACTCATTTTAGCATAAAATAGTTGGTCACAAATAAATAATTTTTTTGTAGTATGTACTCATGTTGCAATTGACGAGTACAAAAAAAGTAAGGTCAAGACTACTTTTCTACTTACTTGCATAACTACATATAGCAGGAAATAGTTAGCCATAAATAAATAATTTTCTTGTAGCATGTACTCATGTTACGATTGATGAGTACGAAAAAACTAAGGTCAAGGCTACTTTTTTACCTACATACATACCTACATATATACTTATATACATATATATATATATATATATGAGTTGATCTACGGACCAAATTAAACGACATACATATATATATATATAAATATATATATATATATATATATCAAGTGCTACTTCTAGAAAGAGATTACATAAAAATAAATTTACAAATTAACGTGATTTGAAATAATACGTTAGATCTACTTACAACAAAATTATTAGTTTTAAAACTTAACGTATCATATCAAGTCATGTCAGTTTATGAGTTTATTTTTATGTAATCTATTTATAATTAAAGCATTTCGCTATATATATATGGTAATTACTAGAAGGTGGCGGAGGAAATGTGTGGCTAGCCAGTAAATAGTAATTGGGATCGCTTATGCATGCATGGCTCATCAGTAAATTAAAGTACCATATATATATAATATAGCAACTTAATTAGTTTGAAGTATGGACGGACGGACGTGTCGATCGCCGGCCAGTGGAGGAGGCGTGTGGAATTAATACAACTTTGAGTTGGTTAGTATATATTATAAATGATCATTTCTTAAAAGTTAGGACGAACGTACTACTATTAATTTTAGAGAAATGCTTTGCAGGACCCAAAAAATTATGTCTCCAATGGGACTTTTTTTTTTAATTTTTTATCGAATGATTAAAAAAATATTTTTTAATAATATTTTAAATTTTTTATTTTTTAAAAATTTTTTTATGATGATTAAAAAAATATATAAAAAAAATTATTTTTTTCGAGACATATTTTAGATCTTGACTTCGAGATCCATAGCAGTACTCTTAAGTTGTGTTTGGATGTTAAAGTGAATTGAGTTGAGTTGAGTTGAGATGATAAAATATTATTAGAATATTATTTTTTAATATTATTATTATTTTAAGATTTAAAAAAATTGAATTATTTATTATATTTTGTGTTAAAATTTAAAAAAATTATAATGATTAGTTAAGATGAATTAAAAAGAGTTAAATAACCAAACGAACCCTTAATATTAGCATGTACTCTGTTAGGTCGCGACGTTATCTCTTAAAAAAGATCAGATGGATCATCGACCTGCATATTATATATACATTTATATATATATATATATATATATATATATATAAACTATCGACAGTTATCATGTATGCAAAGGAATATATAGGAACAGAAGATTGGTGAGGGGAAAAAAAAAACGGATTTTATTAGGGATTTTACGCGCGACATGTTAATTATAATTAAGTAAAAGTTTTTCTAATCTTTGAGAATATTGTGAAGAAAAAAAAATTAGATGTATTTTGTATTTCATTTTATGAAGGTCATGTAAAATCTGGTTGGGCAAAAAAAAAAGAAAAATGATATTTATTTTATATTAGCGTACTCCTCATCATGAGCTGATTAATATTGCAGCATGCATGTGGCTACGTACGTACATAGAAAAAAATTAAAATAATCTAAAATCTTAAAACTATACAAGTAGCTTAAAATAAATATTAAAGAAATTAAAACTTAAAAAATTTAAAGTTATAGAACCAAAAACTAATAACCTAATTATATTTTCCGAAATTATATATAGCAATTCAGAATTTTTTACCAAAAAAACAACTAAGAAGCAAATTATTTTTTTAAGTTTTTCTAAAATAAAAACCCAGGCATGTCTGGTTTTTTTTTTTATATAAATATATAATATATTAATATATATATCTATATACATGCGGGGCGGGGCCCGGTAGGGAGGACCAGATGCGGGCGGGGGGCAAACCTCGACAAAACCTACCTAGCTAGCTACGGCCTTGCTTGTGCTCTAATATATGCCGCCCTGGCATGGACAAAAGTACTAGAATTTCTTGCAGTCTCAGGGGGCCAAATGATCGAGGCTGGGACGTGCGCTTGCAATCCAGTAAGAGATTTCAAGTACGTACTCGTCAATAAATAAAGAGTCAGTCGATCTACATACAATCAAACTGTTCAAAAAAGTTATATAATTATATTTAAATAAAATTTAAAATTATAATAATATTATTTTAAAAATAATATATTTTTTTTTATTTTAATTTATCAATGAGACTGTACATATAATTTTTCACGCAGAATTACTGCAAATAGAAGTTGGGATAGCAGGCTTCTTTTTTGGGCAAAAAATTTTAGTTTTGGAGATAAAAATTACTGATCTTTACAACTTAATTTCCAAAGCGTAATTAAAAAAACATTTGATAATTAAAGAGAACATAAATATGAATATGTATAAACAAATGGAATCCAAAACTCAGAGAAATACAAATTAATATATATAAAGAAAATCAACCCACATCGACTTATTATAAGGTGTTTATAAAATCCGATTAAAGACTTTATAATTTCTTATAAACATGCAACTTCCATCAATAGGATCATCGAAAATAATTTGAGAATTTTAAGAGACCTAAATAATTAAGATCAAAGTTTGTACCTAATTATCACAATACATGACTAAATTGATTTTTTTTTTTCATAATAATTTAAAAAATAAATAGATCGTAGGTTTAACGTCATGACTCATGCATGCATGTTAGATACTTTAAAACTTCATGAACTACATGAAGATAACTTTTTTTGCAAAGCCCCTGCAGCCAGCAGCTAGTTAGGGATCACCACAACGATGATGGACGTTCCAATATCCGATCTGCAACTAGCTAGCTAGCTATAGGCACGGCCTATGTTTTGCAACAACAACCCATATATATATATATATATATATATATATATATATATATATATATTATCTGAGGTTTTTGATATTTAAGAAGCTAGAGTACATATATATATGGATTGAAAATCAATTTTTAATTTTTAAAGTGATTTAGCCATGCACAAATAGATTCCAAAAAAGTAAAGTCACATATTGATAAATATGTGATATATTAGATTGTAAATTTAATTTTATTGTAAAATAGATCTAAAATATCATATAAAATCATTTTAGTTTGAATTTATTCTTATAAGATTTTTTTGTAGTTGTAATACTTTTTTTTTTTTTTTTCCAAACCTAGGGAAGAG
>NW_023353330.1:0-1970 GCF_001411555.2 Juglans regia
CCTGTAGATAAGGTCTTGTGCATATTTATAAAAAATGAATCATCATCACTTGTAGAACCAGTTTTATAAGATGAGTTAGCTAGGCCCATGAGTTAGCTACCTCATGACAAGGACCAGAAAAAATACTGATCTGCACATGAGGGAGGGTGTTGAAGAATAATCTTACATTGCCTATGGACAAGGTCTTGGGCATGTTATAAGGAATGCGCAATCCTCACTTGTAAAATCAGTTTTATGAGATGAGTTAGGCCCATAAATTTATTCATGGTATCAAAGCCTATCACAGGACGAATGGGGGCCCACACTACTTATTCCGTGACAAAAACTAGAAAAAATACTAGCTTGCACGTGAGGGATGGTGTTGAAAAATAATCTCACATTACTTATAGACAAGGTTTTGAGTATGTTTATAAGTAATGAACAATCATCTCTTGTAAAATCGATTTTATGAGATGAGTTAGGCCCATAAATTTCTTCATATTTCTTCTGTATTAATGCCTCTTTCTATTAAAGTTTACGGGAAAATGACCATATATATATGATTAGTACGTAGCCTTGTGATAGTACTTGTTAACAATCTTAACTCTCCTATTTATATATATATATATATGATGGTTTAGATTTTTTTTTTTTATGCCTGGGTTTGGTTTTCTTAATTACTTGTATCTCTTAGGTGTTTTGTTGTAAAAAAAGTTTTACTTCGCTACAAGTGAGGGTAATCAATAAAATGGGGCCAGAGTACCATCCTCTGTCTTCGAAAAAAAAAAAAAGCTATCAAATAAAATCCATTGGATAGCGATTTTTTTTTTTTAAGAAAGTATTTTTTAATAAATTTGTGAGTTTTATTTTTAAATATTAAGGGGATTTAAAAAAAATGTTCGGAAAAAAAAAAACAAAAAAAAATATTGAACGGTGGGTTTTTTCGGTGAGTGTAGCATTGTCCATATTATTTATATATATATATATATATATAGACACACACACGAGAGTTTTAAAAATGGTAAAGAAATTAGGAAAAATTACAAGTGGAGATTCCACTAAACAATGCAATATAAAAATTATGCAGCAGCAAGCAAGTCCAAATATTAAGGCTAATATTGTTTTAGGATAAGTTAGGTAATTGTCTGTTGGCACTTACTTCCATTTTCCTTTTTTTGGCTCAAGACAGACGCTGTTGCAAGTTTGAAACTAGTGTTTGCTCTGTCCTATAGTAGAAAGAAACGTCCTCGCGTATAATAGTACCTACATTATTATGCGCATAATCATTGCAAACAAGGAAATTTATCTATAGGCCTTTACTCATGAGCACTACAAAATAAACTCAAATACTAAGGTCTCGTTTGGACATTTAGAATATTTCAAAATATCTGTAAATAATAATAAAATAATTTAAATTAAAATATTTTATTAGATTTTAAAAAATTAATAAGAGAAAAAGTTGAGAAAAAAATGTTATAAAGCTGTATTATTTTCTTTCAAAAAGTTATATTATTTTTTGTGTTTTGTTTAAAAGTTTGAAAAAGTTATAATGATTAGATAATGATTAAATAAAAATTTTAAAGATTTAAAATTAAAAAATATTTTATATTTAAATAAAATTTATCGGCCTAACTCCCCAGATATCAATCCGGCATGCCGGATACAGATAGACGGCTAGAATAAAACTGATATATCTTTAGTGACGAATGATCTTATATATGGTGGAAGTTATAACAGTTTTCATGTAATTGTAACAGTCAAAAAGCAGGATGATAATAATATAATTTATATATTTTCTGGTCCTTAGCTTGGGCTAGCAGGCCCAAGATTTAATACTGAAAATGGGCCATAGACGAGGTCATAATGGAGCTATGTAAAGGCGGACTTAATCCTGGGCCTCCAGGCCTATCGCAGCAAGGGGTCTTTTGAACAATAACGTTTCATAACATGTTTAATAAAAATATCATATTAATTAAACCCACTTATCTACG
>NW_023353331.1:0-403 GCF_001411555.2 Juglans regia
CAACTGGAAATATTTCAACATTATTTTATTTAAAAATATTTGAATGTTGAGTTGAGTTAAATTTTTTATTAATAGAAATAAATTGAGATGGTGGAATAAATTTTGTAGAATCTATCTAAATTGAGTTTAGACGTGTTTGTATATTAAGATGAATTTAAATATATTTATGTCAAATTGAAAAAATTTCTGAGTCTCTCGTATAAATAAATGTTAAGTTAAAAAAAATGATAGACCACACGTGTAAATTAGAAGTTTTGAGTTGAGATGAATTTAATAATTTGATAATCATGTATTTGGATGTTAGATTTAACTTAAGATTATATTGAACTGAATTGATCTCAATTCAATTTAAATTCCAAACGGAACCTTAATGTTTTGGGCAATCAAATTTCAACTGACCCAT
>NW_023353332.1:0-1096 GCF_001411555.2 Juglans regia
ACACATCAAAACATAAAAGTTTTTATTAGACATATGTAATAAAGTAGGGAGCACCCTTAGTGGGAGTGCCCCAACCACTTCCCTTATAGGGATGCCAGGCATAACACCTGGCATTACTCCAGGCATTATGCCTAGAGTTATGGCAGTAATGTTGGCTGGCCTTAAAAACAGTTACCATGTGAGGACTGATTTTAAATCATTCATCCATCCCTAGTAGACATGATTTTGGCATTTGGGAGTTTCTATGTTCTGTGAGTAAAAATTCTTAGGCTATGGGAATATTGAGTGTGTCTCTAGATTTATCTATGTAGCACACTCACACACCGGGTGAAGGAGAAATCAGAAGTTTAAATATTGGATTCAGTACTTGTGGAACAACTATACAGATTATTCTTGAGGTATTTCTTCTGCTTAGAGCATTAGCATTGGATTGACCATCCTATTCTTCAAATTTTGACTAATATATAACTTTTTCACTTTTAGCTAATCATTCAAAAATTGAAGTCTACAATGGATTAATAATCACACTCTCTATAATAATAAAATATTATTATTTTTTATTATTTATATTTTTTAATTAATTTATATTTTATTTTTATAATCTTCAATAACCTCCAACAATCATATTCATTTTCATTTTCACAATCTAACAATCTATAATATAATAATCTCATATGTATATAGATGATAAAATCTCATATGAATAAAAAACTCATATCTATAATATAATAATTTCAAAAAATAATTTTAGACTTGTTATAGTTCTTTTCATATTTGAAAAGAAAAATGGATTTACTGCAGCTTATAGTTTGCATGAAAACAATTTAGCTAATTCAATGTGGAGCAAATATGGATGATATTTACTACATTTAAAGATAAAAAAAACATTTGACTAATTCAATGCCAATGCTCTTAGTATATTTACATAAAGTCTAACATTAGTATCAGAGTAATCGTTAGTTGTTTCCAGTGATACATATATCTCTTTTTTTTTCTTGTTCTTGTAATACTGATATCTTTTTCTTACGGTCTGTGAATTTGATCATGTATATATATAATGTGATGAGTCTTAATTTATCAAACATGTTTGAGAATG
>NW_023353333.1:0-1524 GCF_001411555.2 Juglans regia
CCCGACAAAATAGGTGAGGAATAAAGACTTTGACTGGGTCTAATTACACATGATTCCAACAACTCTTTTATGATCTTTTCTATTTCATCTTTCTGGAAATAGGGGTAGCGATAGGGTCTAATAGAAACTGGTTAAGTACCAGGTTGTAGGGTGATATTGTGGTCGTGGGATCTAGTTGGGGGAATGCCAGAGGGAAGGGCAAATATGTCAGTGTAATTGTAAGAAGTTGATGTATGGGTTCATGAGTAAGGTTTTGTGTATGGGTTGGAGGGATATGTTCTATTAACTGAAGCAGGACCCCTTTTCTTTTCTAGATTATTTGCTCTATTAATTGCCCCTTCTTCCATCAATGTGTTGCCTCTCAGCCCATTAAAATGATTACATTCTATTTGTATGTGAACTGCATGGTGAGTTTATGAAAATCCCATAGAATAGACCCTAGCCCTTGTAACCATTGCACCCCAAGCACTACATCATAACATGCAAGCACTAGCAAATACATGTCAATAGTGAACTTCGTGTCCTTGACAGTCACTTGCACCTTTTTAATTTTGCCCTCACTTTGAACCTGGTCACCATTTGCCACTTTCACCCTAACTTTGTTGCCAGTCAACGCCATTAGGGGAACCTTGGATAGTATTGCTGGATTCAGGAAGTTGTGTGTACTTCCTGAATCAATAAGAATAATGAATGTTTGGTTACCTATCTTTCCCACAGCTCTCATAGTTTTAGGGTTCAAGGACCCTATAATAGCATGCAATGAGATTTTTGGATTTTCCCCAGAATTTTATTTGTGTCTCATGCATATCTGGTCCTCTTCTTGACCAGTGTCGAATACCAACGCCTCCACTTCATCCTCTATTTTTTCAATCAAATACAGCTTTGGGCTTAGACATCTGTGACCACCTGGGGCCCATTTAGAGTCACAGTGATAGTAGAGACCTTTACATTTGCGCTCTTTCATTTGACTTTGGTTAATTTTGTGGACTGGTACTATGGCATGGGAATGTTGGGGGAATTTAAGGGAGGCTGGTTCAGGGTGGTGTGAGATTGGATTTCTGTATGGTATTTTTTTATGGAGAGACACATTCTCTTCTTGAATTTGGGCAAGCCCATAAGCTATGACCAGATTAGTAGGATTAAACATCCTTACAGTCAACCTTATATCATCTCTAATGCTACTGAGAAAACAACTTAACTTGTATGTCTCAGATAACCCACGTAGCCTGTTGGACAAGGCTTCAAAATTAGCTATGTATTCTTCTACATTGTCCAATTGTCTTAACCTAGTCAGTTGTTCCATTAGATCATCATAACTACTAGGACCAAATTTGAGACCGTCAGCTTGAACAAATTCATCCAAACTGGTTCATCCCCCATATTCGTCTAGGTCTTGAAACCAAACTAATACTTTCCCCTCCATGTAAAAAGACACTAATCGTAGTCTATGTTGTGGAAGAGTATTATGAAATGTGAAAAACTGGTTTACCTTATATAGCCATCAATGGGTTTCATTCCCTTGGA
>NW_023353334.1:0-6858 GCF_001411555.2 Juglans regia
CAAATAGAAAACCAATATCAATCAACCTCAGTATCCCAAATTGAAAATAAGTAACATCACCCTAAAATACACCTGTCTCACTAAGGTAAGGGACATACCTTAAAAGGCTCGATTCCAACCCAGCCAACCAATAAGAGCGCCTATAAACTTCTACCTGACAACCTAAACCCAAAAGCTCATCACCTACATTCTGAATAACATTTATTCTGGCAGTGACTAAACTCACTACGAACCACCATTTACTTCACCAAAACATTACCGAAACCTTCATGGTAACTCGCCCACCTACTTCTACTCCTATAAGCTATTATTAGCAATACTAGTTCCTTCAAAAGCACATCACTATTAAACCTCAAGGTAAGCCATACTGCTTAAATCTTCAATCCACCAAAAGCCATTGTAAAGCACCCATGGATCCTAATGCTTTATTAACTCACATACTTGATCATATTATCCACTGTTGATGCCTAAGCTTCAACTTCCAGTATCTTATCATATACCATACATGACGACCCATCAATCTCTCTTCAAGCTAAATAACAATGTCCTTAATTCAACCAACTGGATGCTCAATCTTCAAAGGAAAGTATAGCCTCAAAATTTAAATTCCTAGGTGTAACGCCCGTCCTTGTGGTGGGACTTTTTACAAAATATTTTTATTAAAGGACGACAGGAATTACCGTCCGATTTAAAACTTTTCACTTGCATACCCAGGGTGCGAGACTCCACGTTTATAAATTAAAATATGCTTTGACAATAAAAGAGGTTTACAGCAGAAAACATAAATCTTGAAATAAAAAGGCATCTCGTACGTTTAAAACTCGTGCCTAGACTTCCGTGCTCTTCTCCATGGGCCGTGTCCGTCCTGATCATGAAGTTCTTGTGGGGGGAGGGACATGCATAAAAACTAAAATGAGTCGAAGACTCGTAAGCATTACTTCATACAGTTAAAATATAACAATATAGGTTTTCATTCATGCATTCGTCATTCGTACATACTATTACGTGCATGCATATGTGCTTTACGTGCGTTCATTTGAAAACGTCACTGGACGGAATTTTTCTCTCTTAAGCATGGGCTTCCTTTTCGTAAAACGTTTCTCCCGTCAGTGCCTTCATTTCTTGAAGAGTTCGTGCATGTTTACGTGCATACGTGCGTTCCTTTGAAAACGTCACTGGACGTGGCTTTTCTTTCAAAAGACTTTCTTTTCTTTAAAACGTGTCCCCCGTCAGTACCTTCATTTCTTAAAGGTTCATGCGTTTGTACATGCATGCATACATCCATTCGTTCTTATCACTTTCATAGGCCAGTACACACTGTTACGCCCCGTGTGTTGGGGTTAGCGGTCTTCCAGTACTACTTACCTGGCATTGCAATCTGCCCATTCATTGGTACCATTTTCATTCATTCATGTGGTCGTTACGTATCTTCATACATTTCATGCTTTCATTTCTTTCTTTCTTGCTTTTCATTCATTTGTTCGTTCATGTCAGCTCAAAAGAGCTGGAGCTTTCATTCAGTTCATTCTTTCATTTAACAGTCATTTCGTGAGAAAACATTTCTTTTCATGAGAAAACATTTCTTTTCATGGATAAACATCGTTTGGGGCGTAAACCCGAAAATCGTCTTTTCATTTTTCAGTTCATTTCAGTTCTATCCCTTCTTTAACAGTTCGTTCGTGCATACGTCATTTAAGAACATAAATGGGCTTAAACGTCAGCTTTCATGGCATCCATAAGCGTCACCTTGAACGTCGTCTCTCATGGCATCCACGAGCATCACCTAGTGGTGCACATGAGTGCGTCAGTTCATAGGATCCATAAAAACATCCGTTGTCATGCCTTTCATGCATTTTCATCAGTTTATGGATTTTCTCAAAAAATACATACAATAGATACAGCGTATAGTCATCCATTCACATGCATACAATTAATACTTTGGGTGCGTAAATAGGGGCCGTACATACTTATACATTTGAACACTTAGCATTTTCTTTCTTAAAGCGTCTGTCGTTTCTTTTTGTGAGCATCTTAAAAGAAAAGCGTTTCTTGTATCTTGGAAAACTCTAAAAGAGTATGAACGTAACACTTACCTGCACTCCATGCTATTTACATGTCATGCAGTCCATTCATGTGCTTGTCAGATGGCAACCTACATGCATACACATATCTTAGTGTCATTCTCTATCTAATGCATAAGCAAATTAAACTAGAAATAGAGCTACATATCACTTAGAACACTCTCCTTCTATCCCGTGCACTTACGTGCCCTTTACTATGTTAAACCCTTCGGGGACCACTTACGGTCACCACATCTTCCAACTCAAAGTCTTGCCTTAAGTGCTCGTCCACTAAAGTGAACCCATGATTCACCTTAGGATTAAGACACTAAAACATTTTCTTACTCTTCTTATTGAACTCATCTCAATGCATGACTCAGACCGACTAAGTCACGCATCTCAATCCTAGACAATACATCCGTCACTATCTTCATGCACCTTAGCTCATACTAATCCTCATTCTCATCCATACAAGCCACACGGCTCTAATCCAACTCTGAGGCTTAAACAGTGTAACTGTACTAAGAACAGATTATCCATTACATATGGTGAATCCGTCCGACACATGTGTCTAACCAGATTACACATGTACTTTACCCCTTTTATCACCTAAGATCAACATATAACATGTTGATCACCTGCTCGTAGGGACAAGGGCCATACTCCTCTTAACCCGGCTAGCATGACTTTTCACGCTACCCGTCCCTTTTGACAGTTCATCCCAACACTTAACACGACAAGACTCCATTCACAACTACACCTTATGTCACATCATATAGCTCTAGATTGCTCCAAAGCTACACTGTGACCTTGTCACGTTACCCAACATTCTACTATGCCAACTTCTAACTCATCACGAGTACGGTTCCTCACGTACTCCCGTCACATCGTGACATCTCATCACGTTCCCGTTACGCGATTTATACACTCTAACACTTCACCCATCATAGGCATGACTGTCAATAATCACGTTACTAGGTGACGTTGCCCAGCGTACTCCTACACTTATTCCGCTACTTCATCCTTATTCACAGCCGTAAGTCCAACACGTGACACTTGTCACCTTAGACTACAGGCTACGCCATAATTATTTCGGGACATTGTTTCACAGTTCCCGACACTACTCATCACGTTTCACGCCCATCAACTGCACAACCATCCTTATCACTGCGACACGCCACACGGCATATCGCTGCACCTCATGGAGTACACTCCACGTATACTCCCTTCATACACACTACGACACATCACCATTATGGCATACCCGCCATATGGTGCATCAGTATACCACATGGAGTATACTCCACATATACTCCATTCATACACTATACCCCACACAAAGTACACTCAGCGTGTACTCTTCCCATTCCACACCCCACATCACCATTATGACATATCCGCCACATGTTGCATTACTCCACCACATGGAGTACACTCCACGTGTACTCCTTTCACATACACCACGTTATATCACCATCATGGCATACATGCCATATGGTGCATCACACCATCACATGGAGTACATTCCATATGTACTCCCTTCATATACACTACGCCACGTCATCATTATGGCATATCTGCCACATGGTGCATCACCCTATCACACGGAGTACATTCCACATGTACTCCCTTCATATACCATGCCCCACACGGAGTACAAAACAAAAGAAAATAAAATAAAATTCCATAACTAAAATAACATACGACAAAATGAATAAAACAAACGAAGTATTACACAATAAAATAATTAAAACAAATAAAATAACCTACCATAAAATAACACGCAACAAAATAAATAAACAAACAAAGTAGTATACAATAAAATAAATAAACCAATAAAAACAACATACTTTAAATTAAATAATTTCAATTTACACTTCTAAAATTTCTGGTACCTCACCTAAGGGACATGTGGTTTTACCCAGAGCCGAAACGCTCTGATACCACCTGTGGTGCCGCCGACCCCCATGTACGGGAACACGGAAATCGAGACACCCGGATGATGACAACACGGTCACGCATCCCAACGATAGTGCCAAGTGTACAACATTGTACAAAAACAACGCAGCAAATAATTTAAGTAAGTCAACTAAGTACCAGAATTTTAAACACAATTTAAAATATCAGTAAAAGCAGTTTTAAAAGAGTTATACAGTCATCCTAAATAAATATAATACAAGTCTAAACCAAAAACGAGTGATCCCAAATCACTCCTCAGGCGGAGCCAAATCCTCAGGCTCACCCTCACCTCCATCTGCACCGAAATCTGCATTACCATAAAAAGGTACCGCATGTAAGTAAGATCCAAACAACTCACGAGATTAAAAATGCATTAATGCAACCAACATGCATGCATATGATGAAGTGTGCATTATTCTCAAAACATCATTTTTCCTGAAAATGAACATTTCCAACACACGCCAAAATCCCATTTGGCCCAAAAATAATAATTCGTCATTTTTCTAGAAAATGACCCACACAAAATCCATTTATCCAACACACGCTATTTTCCCAGAAAATAGTCCAATAATACATTTTACCTTATGCACCATGATCTACCCTAGAGACCATCCGCACATCCTAACTCCCTTCGCCACATGAAGTAACGAACGATACCCAGTGCGTACATGGCCAAGCATCCTCTAGCCCCCGCTAGCAGAGGGGCCACGGAGTCGGCACGAGAGCGCTACCATCTCGTCCGATCCCATTGTTGCCTAGCGACAACCCAAGGGACGTCACTCAGTATATTCTGCTCCCGAGTGACCAGAGGAGCTCCACCGAGATAATGCCCCATCTCGGCTTGGGGTCGTGATATACACGCACCCAAAAATCATTTCTCACATGAAAACTCAGTTTTCATAAAATACACATGAACATGAATGCAATTATACGAAAATTCAGTTTGCATTTACAAACATGAATATGCGTGCAATTATACCATGTACATGAAACGACACCAATAACCAACAACCAACAATTGCCAATACAATCCAAAACACACACAAACAACTCCATCCTTCAATCCATCCGACCCCCTTACTCCTCGGACTCAGTCCGGTACAACCAACCAATCACAGTAAATAAATGAGTTAGCGTAAAAATACATTTAAATCATGAAAGTTCTTTTGAAAAATACTTACAGTGCTATTTTATAATTTCCAAATAATCACAGAGCTGCAAGAAGTGGCAACACAGCAACAGAATAGTGCCAAATGCACTGTGGCCGTGGGTCTTAAAAATTCACTTTTGAATGGGTACAAACGAAGACCCAAGATTACTAGGGAAGGGTTTAGGAATGTCGGTGAAACTAATGATGGTGGTTCTTGGCCGTGGGTGGCGGCGTAGAGGGTGGTGAAGACCACAAAGCCCAAAACGAAAATGTTGATAGTGGGGCTTCACGGATGGCGGATCAGAGCTGGGGTTGGGTGCATTAGGTTGCTAAGAGGTCGAGGATGATGTGGTGAAGAAATGGTGGTCGGAGCTGATGTGACGGCGGCGCGCGAGCACAAGGAAGGCAGCGGCTTCAAGCTGTGCGTGGAGGAGAACGACGGCGCGGAAGGAGCTGGGAATGGAAGGAGGTGGTCGCCGGCCGGTGATGAAGCTAATGGAAGGGGCGGTGTCGGACACAGCGGCACACGGCGGCGGGCTGGGGGAGGAGAAGAAAACGCACGGGGAGAGAAAGAGGGAGGGTGGCATCGCGCGCGAGAGAGAGGAGAGAGAGATGAGAAAAGAAAATGAGGAGAAAAAGAAAGAATAAGAGGAAAAAAAAATGAAGGGAAAGAAATGAGGTATAATCCTCACATCTTGGGTCATAAAAATGATCTAACGAAAACGATTTCAAAACAACAAATTAAATAAAATAATTCAAACGTAGTGATTAAATGAAAATAAAATAATTAAACCCAACAATAAACTAATTTAAAATAAAGAGAAATTTAAATGCATAAAAATAATTAATATTAAGAAAGCACATCAAAATAATTTTCACAAAATTAAAATTATAAAAATAAACCAACTAAAAATCCAACAACTTTAAAACAAGAGAATAAATTTTGAATTAATAAAAATAATCTTTCAATAAAAAATACACTAAAATATGGAGTGTTACACTAGTGATAGGTAAAGACTAAAATATCCCTCAGCACATGTTATTACAAGGAAAATGATAAAACAGTAGTAAGATAATTCGTGGGTTAGGCTCTAAGCCCTTTCACAGCCCACATCTTCCTTAACACCCATCAGGTCCATGCCTTAGGCCCATGCACACCGATGTTTTAAGCCCAACTTGCTTAAGTCTTCTGAAATTACCCTAGGGTTGCCATCGTTCTCCTCTCAACACTTCAACACAACTTCTTCGTTTCTTTCCCTTTTATGTCGGTGTGTAACAATCGCAATGGTGCTGCATCCACCACGGGTGCAGCCTACCGCGGTTGCTGCATGCTAACGAGTGCTCTGCCATTCCGTAGTAATGGGGTGCAGCGGTGGCTCACTAACACGGCAGTTGCTAGCTACTGCATTTTTGTGGTACTGTTCACATGAACAGTACCAAATCATAAGGTTGAAGAAGACTATTGTCTTCTTTTTTAAAAAAAACAAAAAAACAAACGGGATGGGCTTTCTAAATTTATTGGCCCAACCCATTAAATTTTTAGATTTCGATTTTACAAAAAAATAAAATATGGATGGGCCTGGGTCAGTTTTACAAGAAAATTTAATCTTGGCTTTTTTTTTCAACCCAGCTTGAGACTTTTTTTTTAAACAAGGCACAAGCTTGAATTTTTTTTTTTTTTTTTTTTTT
>NW_023353335.1:0-681 GCF_001411555.2 Juglans regia
GAAAAGAATACTATTTGCGGCGAATTAATATCGCCAGAAATATCGTTTTACAGCAACAATCACTCGCCGCAAAAGAGACAATTTTTTTTGCAACCATTTTAACCGCTGCAAAAAAGAGTATACAAGGCGATTTTTTGACACGCTGCAAATAATATCAAGGTATTTCCAGCGAATTTTTGTGTATTAGCAACGATATAAAACGCTGCAAATACTTTTTCGCAGCGAAACAAGATTGAAATCCTAACGTTATTTGCGGCGAAAATAATAATATTAGCAGCGAAAAAAATCGCTGTAAATAAAAATTTTTGGCGACGAATTTTGTGTTTCGCTGGCGAATCTTTTAAAAGGCTCTACAATTGCGACGAAAATCCGGCGCAGCATAAATCGCTGCAAATAAATATTTGCAGCGATTTATGGTGTTATTTGCGACGAATTTAAGCGCCGAAAAAGACCCTAATTCTTGTATACGTACAATATTGACTAGCCTTTTACTGTATATATAGCGAGTAATTCTACATACAACCGTGAAGTGCGTAACCGCCGCGTAATCGCTTTGAAAAAGAGTGGAGTCTACTATTAAAAAATTAATTTTTTTTATGTGAGTCCCATGTTTTATTCATTTTTTTCAAAGCGATTACGCGACGGTTACGCAATTCACGGTTGTAAGTATATTTTCTCATG
>NW_023353336.1:0-848 GCF_001411555.2 Juglans regia
TATATATATATATATATATACGCACGTACTGCATGTTGGTTTACCAAGCCTAGCTGCCGCAAAACTCCCACGGCATTCTCCACCCAAGCATGCATAGAATCTCCATCCACAAACCGTTGTCCGTTTCAATCTCGTCCCTCCTTCCCTCATCCGCCAGTGTTGCACGTCGCATGAAGCCCAGCAGTCGCATCTGTTTTTGTCAACCACAGGAGCACCATGGAACTACCACCAGCAACCTCCGTGCCCAGCCCATACGAGATCGACGCAACCCGTGCTTACAAGAAGCCCTCACCGTGCACTGCCGCGCCACCCCAGCACCTCCACATAGTTGTCGTCCAGTTCATAGACCCCTCGTAAGCATCCGCCAAGACCAACCACCAGAACCGCATGCCACAGCCACGAGAAACAGCAACCCACCGCTTACACCAAGTCAAAATCCTCTGTTTTATCTCCCAAAAATAGAGCACTTTGTTCCGGCCACCGTGAGTTCGTCTTTACCACCCAGCCGCCGACGTTGCCACTGTCCAACTCCCAGCTCCTTGCACAACTCCTTCCCACACATTCGACGCCGCCGGGACAGCCATCTTCATCTTCGCACCTAACGCAGCTCCTCCTTCGTGGTGAGTTTCCGTTCCATTGTTCTCCATCTCTCCCTCACTATCCGTTTCACTCACCGTATTGCTCTCTCTCTCGCTTCCAGTGCTCTGCCGTGATCACCGCCATCTGCCTGGCCCTTCGGTACTTCGCACGCTGCCACGTGTTTTCTCCTTGGGTAAGCCCTGCCATGCACATTTTGTTTCCTTCATAGTTTTTGCCGTGTGGTTGGTTTTCAAATAAGGGAGAAATTT
>NW_023353337.1:0-319 GCF_001411555.2 Juglans regia
ACGAGATCTATAATCCATTCTCAGCTCTTAGTGGCCTTTCATTACCGGAAAAATTCAGGTAATGATGAATCAAAAACTTCTCATACGTACAACCCCTGACTTCATGTCGAAGTACATGCGCTTGTTGTTGTTGTTGTTGTCTAAGCATGCAAATTAGCAGACGTACAGCTTCAGGTAATCCTCCATCCATCGGAAAATTTTGATTCTCCTAATTTGTGGCTCCCTCAGGGTTTAGAGGTATCCTACCGTGAGTCATGTGTCACTTCCAGAAACACACGCATACACATATTACAACCACATACTATCTCTCATACTTCAA
>NW_023353338.1:0-474 GCF_001411555.2 Juglans regia
CCATACAAGATTAAAATGAGATGAGATAAAATATAGAAAAAGATTAATGATAGGGTTATCATCCTATTACTATCCATCTACTATTCTTTTTATATTTGATTTTTTTAAAATTTTTGTATTTTATTTAATGATTAAGGAAGTGAATATTAGTAAATTTATATATTTTTTTAATTTTTCTTAGTAAATACTTAAAAATAATAATAAAAAAAAAAGTTGAAATACACTTTAGTAGTATATGGATAGTAATAAAGTAGTAATCCAATCACTATCCGTAGAAAAATACTATACTACACCATTATATCTCATTTCGATCCTATAATGATGACCATTTTTTATTTTAAAAACAAGTAACACGTCCATTTATTTAGCTAATCATCGAGGTGCAATAACAATGTTGTCAATACACTTCGATCCACGGGTGTTTTCAAAGTCTTGCATATATATATATATATATATATATATATATATATATAT
>NW_023353340.1:0-280 GCF_001411555.2 Juglans regia
CCATGGGGTTGAACCTTGATACGGTTTCCTTCTTGATGCGTTGATCTTCGTGGGGGTTCGATCCTCGTGCATGGCATCCTTGAGGTGTGAGTGTGGCATGGTGTTTGGTGCTTCTTAGCACTAGATTCCTACTCGTGCTCTCGGCCGACGATGGGTTGTTTGCTGGTTTGGCTTGGCTCCCAAGGGGTTGAGACCTCAACAACTGTCCCGATTGTTACTATTTTCTCTTCTCTTATTTCCCATGCCTAGCGGGGCAGGCTCGACACCACACAATGCTTCC
>NW_023353341.1:0-1159 GCF_001411555.2 Juglans regia
TATCCCAATTGCTCTCTCTTCCTCCATTATCCAATATCCTCAGCTGAAAATATCTGAATTAATTATTAAAAAGCCTAGAAGATAGAACACACTTCTCTTACAATTTTTTTTTTCTCAGGTCACTGCTAATGAAATTGAAAAAATCCCTTTAGCCTAAATTCAATTCCACAATATTAGGGATAGTATTAAATGGTCTCACCATTCATCTGGAAAATTTTTGGTTAATCTGCTTATGCAGCAATCTCAGCAGGGTATAATGCTTAAAGATCTGCTCATCCCTCTCCTATTTGGAAAAAGCTTTGGTCATTAAAAATGTAAGATCGTCTTAAACTGTTCCTCTAGAAGTTATTTAACAACATTCTAGAATATAACTTAGTAGTTGATCACCAGCCTCCAAAAACTTGTTTTAAGTAATTCAGCTCTTCAAATTAAGTACGTGTGGTTCCATGTTGTCCTTGATCTTATGATCCTCCCACTTGTCCAACCTTTTCCTAGCTTCTTCCACCTGCATTAATATTATATTTAACATGAGGTTTTAATTTCTTCCTGCACCTTAATTCATTATATATATGTATATGCAATTAGTTAATTAGCAGCTCTGGGAAATTAATTAAGCATAATATTGCTCATGTGAAAAATTCTTAGGATTATTAATATATGAACAATATCTAAAATTATAATAATTGTGGTGTGCATTTATTTAACATTAATATTGGGAGATCTGGATTTGGAGTACTAATTATTAATTACCTCTTTATTCCAGTTCGTCCGAAGCGTTCCACCATCAAAATGATCGTTTGCGCCACCGTTCCACCAATCATTCCCAACCATATACCCTTATAAAATACAATATTAATATTATACACATGCACCAAAATCAATCAATCAATCATTTAGAATTAATTTGCTCTCAATTATATCATCTTATAACTACGAAAAGTTAATTAAGATCAATTACTCACAACCTTAATTATCATGTTCTTCATCCAAGTTCAATATATATAAAAATGATATTGCAATCTTAGACTCATCTACAAAATCCGTACACTCATTTTGAAAAAACTAGATAAATTTAAGATTGATATAAAAAAACTATTTTTTTAACAATAAATTTAATTATTATTTTTTAAATAGAGTACGCGGGATTACACATTCTAAT
>NW_023353342.1:0-2884 GCF_001411555.2 Juglans regia
TATATGAATATATGTTCAGATTTATAAAGGAAAAAAAAATTAGACAAACCAACTTAAAAAAAAAATAAAAAAATCTACTCCAATCTGTATGTAGAAAATAAAAAGAAAATAGAAAAATAAAAGAAATAAAAGCATCTGAAAAAAAAAATCCCAACAGAGCAATAAAACGTAAAAAATAAAATAAAATAAAACGAGCTTGTGCGATGGAGATATAAAAATAGAGAGATGATAGAAATAGCCTCTTAGCCATGTAGAAAGACTTGTATTTTGGGGAGAGGAGGTGAGGATCTCGACTTCTTGAGATGGTGAACCCTGGTTAGAGAGGTAGAGCAGAGAAAACCAATTAGAGCACTCACAATGGGTTTTGTAAAACCCATTTTTATGTAACATTTGAAGAAAAGTAGCTTGAAACTACCTCCAACGAATCCTTTATTTTCAAATGTATTTTACATTTTACTACAATGTTCAGTTAAATGTAGAGTGAACTGTTCACAAATATAAAAATATTTTATTTATTTATTGTCTTTTCATGTACTTTATCTCTCACAATAATTTATCTCTCTTTGTACTTTTTTTCCAACAAACTATTAAATAATATAATATAAAGAAAAAATATATAAACTAATGTATAGTATATTGTAAAAGTTAGTATGTAAAATAGAAAAAGTGAGTTTTGGTGATATATTTTAAAGAATAAGATACATAAACCATTGGGAGTGCTCTAAGACAGAGCATAGGGAAGAAGACTAGGGAGAGAGAAATTTTTTAGAGAGAAAAATGAGGCTGTTGGCGTAGAGAATGAAATAAATAGAGGGGAGGAAAAATTTTTAGGGTTTCTCCTTGCAAACGACGTCGTATTGGAGTCGAAGGTGTTTTTTTTTTTTTTTCTTGCATCATGAGGTTGAGATATTAGGGGCTAGGTTTTAAATGTGAAAATTTCAAATTTTTTTTTTCCATTTACGACTTTCGATGTGAAAAATATATACGTGTTAAAAATAATTTTCAACCTAAATTAATATATCAATTACCCATAAAATTATAATAACAAAAAAGAGTCTTCAAAAAATATACACTATTACTTTTATGCATTTTTTTCCTTTAATTGCTACTCTATTACCTAATCCAAAATTAATAACATTTGAGAACTTTTAAAATTTGTAATATATTACAATTTGTTCAAACTGTTTATATATTTATTTTGGAAGTAATAAATATACGCCATATGCAATGAACTATAATTATTGATATAGATCTAATGTTTTCTATTTCTTTTAACTTATAGATTCGCTGCTTCTCTCGTTCATTTACTGTTCTTCAAGTTGGTTATTGTCAATTTCCCTTTTTCTCATTGTTCTTTTGGCTACCCTCCTGAAATGATAATTGAAATGATTAGGTGATCTTGTATAGTATATTTCTTTACAACATGCGTTTTGATTTTGTCATTTGTGCTTGTCTTCCTGTTTGTTGTTTGACTCTATTTTCACTGATATTTTATTTGCCCCTATCTCTAGGTACGTTTTATTATTGTTTATACAAATAGATGTTGTTATTTATATTTTATAATATTTAATGCATTTATTTCTACGAGGCATCTTACAAATATATGGAATTGTGATTGTTAATTAGAATTGCTCAATATTTGTACTATTTGTATTAAGATTTTTAATTGTAAATAGTTTAATATTGTATTAATTACTTTGGTTTTAATATTAAGCATATTTTATTGATTGAATGATATTTATTTATGCTTTAAATATAGATAATTGTACTATTGTTTATTTTTTAAAATCTCGTTTCTGTGCTTTGTATGTTTGCATGTAAGAAAAGAAAAATGTAGTTTAAAGATTAAAAAAAAAATTGAACATTACATCTTATTACAAATAATTCTAAAATCTTTCGATATATTACCATATATATCTAACATGTATTTCTTCTTATTTCAATGTTTTGTTTTAATTATTAATTCAAATTTTCAAGGCAATAGAAAATACATTGGTCAAAGAAATAATTGCAAACATTTTTAATAGGCTAGGCACGTCAATTTCAGGCAATCCTGCTGATCCATTAATAAAAATATCTGAAATTACCGAAGTCTTGAAATCTATACAGCAGTGACGGTACAATTTTATTGTTTAAAATCATAATATTAACATTTCAGACTTCAAACATCTTAGAAATCGAATTTGAATATGTCACAAAAGGTTTAAGACAATAGACATATATGTCACAAACAAATAAATCTCCACATCTCAGAAAGAAATCAAATTAACATCCCAGACTTCAAACATATAAGATTTTAGGTTTAAGACAATAAACATATATGTCACAAACAAATAAATCTCCACATCTCAGAAAGAAATAATATTAACATCCCAGAATTCAACTTAGGATTCAGATTGGCTACTTGATAATCATAACATAGAAATTTTAACTATAAATAGATAGATTTATGTTTATATTTTTAGAATTTTTTTATTGTTTATAATACATATTATACACATGATCTACATAATGTTTATAATTATAATACAATAACTTACAAGAACTAAGTCACAACTTTGAGATGTATACAACCAATTTTATAATCTTCAAACATCACAACCTAGGTATCAAAGCAGTTGAATGGATTTTGCTCCTGATTTTCACTATGCCTATTCACACCAAAGTTCAACAGGTTGACTGAATGAATAGCTATATAGCCATATCATACACTTCAAAGTACACTTTACATCTAAAATGTATGTGGTTATTCATTTAACCAACGTGTCGAACTCTGGTGTGAATAGGCATGGCGAAGACCAGGAACAAAACGCATTCAGCTACTTTGATAGCTAGGTTGGGATGCTCAACGATTATAAAAGTAAAAGTCGGCCGTATACATCTC
>NW_023353343.1:0-224 GCF_001411555.2 Juglans regia
GGGTGGGGGAGAGGATGTCGACGCGGGTGGTGGGGGTAGGGGGCGACCGGGTGGGAGGAACAAAAGAAATGGGAGGGGAGGAGAGCTGGGGCGACGCGGGGGGAGAGGAAGAAAGTGTTTTCAAATGTGAATTGAGTCTGAGGGAGGGAAACGCAATTATGAAATGGACACGTAAGGTGTGCGATCGGCTGATGCCAAACAGTGGCTGATGCCAAAAATTATTC
>NW_023353344.1:0-669 GCF_001411555.2 Juglans regia
TAAAATCTCATCCTCCATCTCCGATTAAACCCCATCATTCCTCCAGTTTACATTCCATAAAATATAAATCACAAAAAATTAAAGTAGATTTAGGGTTTCTTACCTTCGGCAACAGAGTCATGAAAGACTACGATGACGGTGACGATGACGGCTACAGTGACGACGATAGAGATGCAGATTGCAAAAGCGAGCGGCGAGCGACGAGCGACGAGAGAGACACAAACTCAGAGAGAGAGAGAGAGAGAGAGAGAGAGAGAGAGAGATTCTGATTTCTAGGTAGGGTAAGCTCGTGTGGGGGATCTAAACAAATAACAAACGACATCGTTTTTCCATTGACGAAACGGCGTTGTTTCATTATTTGTTATTAAGTAAAAAAAAAAACTAGGCATGAAACGATGTTGTTTCATACCTGGTTTATTTATATATATATATACACGTATATAATTATATATATTTATGCGGGGTGGGGGTCACTCCTATCCCACCCCCGCCTTGGGGGTCAAATGCGGGCAGGGCCACCCACCCCTCGCATTTGACGAACGGAGGACTTCGCCCTGTCACACGGGGGCAGGGCAAAGGGGGCGGTAGAGGAGCCGAAGAGGAGGATGAGAAGAAGATCCGCCCTCTACTCAACCATCATCGGGTCCATTTCATCTACACGTGGCTTTT
>NW_023353345.1:0-273 GCF_001411555.2 Juglans regia
CAAGACTCTTAAGGACTCGTTTGTTTTTAGAAATAAGATAAAATGAGATGAAATAAGATGAGATGAGATGAGTTGAGATTAAAGTTAAAAAGTTAAATAAAATATTGTTAGAATATATTTTTTAATATTATTTTTATTTTGAGATTTGAAAAAGTTGAATTGTTTATTTTATTTTGTGTGGAGATTTGGAAAAGTCGTAATGATGAGGTGAGATAAGATGAGATGAGATGAGATGTTTTTGGAAAACAAACAAGGCCTAAATTCTTCGTTTGA
>NW_023353346.1:0-449 GCF_001411555.2 Juglans regia
TTTTTTTAAATAAAGGTGAATGATATTTGTATAATTTATGACTATATTTAATATTTTTAACGGTCCCTTGTTGACCCGAAGTATATAATTCAAGATTCAACTTGTTGGATTTGTTGTCCTTTCTTTTTTAAGGGAAGTTTGGAAAAAATTTTCATTTTATCTCATTTTATTTTATTTTATCTCATTTTCTTTTTAAATATCATTCAAATACAACTACTTCCAAACTAATCATTAGAATTTTTTCAAACTTTCAAATAAAAAATAAAAATATTCAACTTTTTAAAATCTCAAAATAAAAATAATATTTTAATTTATAATATTTTTTATTCAATTTTTTTCACTCATTTTTCATAACTTAAAGAATATTTAACTTAAACTATCTCACCACTATTCATAAATCATTTTACTACTACTCATAAAATTTTCATATCATCTCATTCAAGAGCATC
>NW_023353347.1:0-329 GCF_001411555.2 Juglans regia
GAGGTAGCAGATAGAATTCAGAGTTTGAGGTAGCAGATAGAATCTCTCTCTCTTTCTATATATATATATATATATATATATATATATATATATAAATTCCAGACATAACTCAATAATCTTCCCGCCACTTAAAAGTATATAATTTTTTTTATTATCCATAAAATATAATAATAAAATAATAAAATAATATATTTTTTAAATAATATACAGAACGTAGAACTTATATAAATATATATATATATATATATATATATATCTAACAAAATAGGGTGGGAGATGAGACGGGTTTGATTCTTTGAACTTCGCCCCAACATCACGTTTGATGCGAT
>NW_023353348.1:0-881 GCF_001411555.2 Juglans regia
AGTCTTATTATATATAGTGGTAATTATAATTGCTTGCATATATAAATATATATATATATATATATTATCGTTGAGCGTTATGATCATCACATGATTCCCACATTCGTACTGATTTGTTGCTTTCACAATCGATACTGATTAATTTGTTGAATGGAAAATAAGATTGGAATTAGCTATTTTTCAATGCTGAAAGCAACTATATATATATATATGTATATATATATATATATATATATATAATGAAAGCTGCTTAAAAGTTTCATTCGCATGAGTTGATACATACTGATTTGTTGAAAAATAAATAATATTACAAGCTACAATATTTTCAATGGTACTGAAAGGAACTTGAAAAATTTGTGAGCCATTCATAATCAGGAGTCATGTATTTTCAAAATCACGACTTGATAGTACTCTAACAATATATATATGTCTTGTCTTCTCTAGCTGTATCATCTAAAACCACCCTAATATATGACTGTTAATTACTGCTATGATCTTTCCCTAATTTATAGTACGTACAATCATGTGCATCTATGTCATTTAGACGAATTCTACTCATTATTTTCACATGTACACCACACACCACACATAATTTTTTAATTTTTAATTTTTTTCTTTTATTAAATATGTGGTGTATGGATGATGAGTAGAAGAATTCATTTAATTTAGGAAGAATAAAAAAATAAATAAATAAAGACGTATGTCATGAACTATACATGTATCATTTGGGGAATATCATTTGGGGAATTACACTTCGTTGTATATATGTTACAAATTAAGACTTAATTATAAAAGATGTATTATTATTTGGAAGATGCATATCAATTGAAAAGGCTTCAGGTTTTATTTATCGATCAAACAGAGAATTGTTGGAATCACTC
>NW_023353349.1:0-1879 GCF_001411555.2 Juglans regia
ATATATATATATATATATGTTATTCAATACTTTCAACTTGTGCTTGATCCCAAGGGAAATTGATTGAATAAGCCAACCAATGCACATTTCTAGCTAACATCGTTATATGTAATTCTAAGGTGTTAGACAATTCAGTACTCACCTCTTTTCTACTTCATTTTCTAAACATATCTGGTTAATTCCTTCTTTGTGATAAGAGTATCATGTATTGGATCTGATGCATGTTAATTAATTCCGTGTGAGCTTTTAATAGATTGGCTGCCAATTAAAATCAATAATTAGCCTTTGCCTAGTTTCATTGGGAAGTTGATGCTTCTATCGAATGCGCGCATTTATAATATAATGGTTAATGAATTGTACGAAGTATGTGGAATTTAGCTAAACGTAGATCGCTAACTCTATGATGTAGATAGAATGAAGAGAACATATCCTAAAAAGGATTCCTCTACCATTTTTAGCAACTCTTGGTTGATATTAGGAGGGTTATTTTTAAGGATGGTTGCTCAAAGGTAGTCCTCTTCCAGACAAATTTTTGAGCTTTCATAGGCAGGAAGTCATGTTGTTCATATTATAGATAGAGGAAGAAGGTGACTAAAGAGTTAGTACTAAGTAGTTCAGCAGTGCTCTAGGTTGTGCAGTCTCTAGAAGACTGTTCGATCAGATGGGCCTAGGCTCAGAGGCCCGATACATGCCTAAGCCTATGAACTCACAAAGGGGCTCAAGAACAAATAAAAAACCACAAAGAACATTGGCCGAGAAAGGACAGTAAAAAGTACATGATCCAACAGGGCACCCAACTAGGTGATGGTGGGTCAAACAATCGGGCCTCTCAACATATGAAATGGGTTCATCTTTCGAAACTGCAACATTACCGTCAATGTCAATGATACATCGATTGGCAACACCACAAAATCGACTGACGGAGGCATTCGAGTCAGTGGCCGGCATCCAGACTAATGAGGGGGTGGTGCCAGTGCTAAGGAGAATGGACACTAACTGGTTTCTGATGTAGAAATCATCGTCTGGATTGTCCAAACTTATGGGAACACATACGTATCAACCCAGAACGTGCCATATTTGGAAAAAGAAGGCCTTTTGTGTCTGGGAAATGCTCAATCAAACGCATGCGTTTGTGAAGGTAGTATCACAGGGGAAATGGAATTTTTAGACTTGTGTATGGCTCGGCTGGGGCTAAGGAAGAGCTTTGGCTGGTGCTGGATCCTGTCTCAGACAAGTCGGATGGGGTCAATGAAGAGGATCATTGAAATGAACCAATCCCACTATCTTCCCTACATCCAAGCCATGACAACAATATCCAGGTCTTAGAATGGGTTATACACAAGGCAAAGGAAATTCAAATTTGTGTGGAAATCATGTGCAATAGCTTCGAGGACCAATTCATAGCTCCCCTTGCAGCTATAGAGGCTATATAGACCCTTTATAGCTCACTTGGAGAGCTCACTTTAGCTAAGAAGAGAGCTAGATAATTAAAGAGGCTTGACTAGATAATAAATGGAGCAAGAGAGAGGATCTCTATTCTTCGAAGATCGAAGGGAAGGGCAATGACTGTTGTTTTATGAAACCGAAGATTGTTTCATGGAATGTAAGAGGACTAAAAGAGAAGGGAAAATGCCTTAAAGTTAGAAATCACTTGACAAATCGAGAGTATATATTGTATATTTGCAACAAACGAAATTGACATTTATCCCCCTTTGCATTATTAGGAGTTTGTGGGGTGGCATTACTTACCTTCCAATGGAGCATCAGTAGGTATCTTAATGATGTGGTACAAAAGAGTGCTAGAAAAGATAGAAGATTGTTTTGGAGACTTTGGCTTGTTCATTTAAGAATGTCATGGATGGATACTAGTGGGTTTTCA
>NW_023353350.1:0-289 GCF_001411555.2 Juglans regia
AGATGTGTATTGCTATACATGCTATACATTGCAAGTATGTCATGTTAAGTTAAGTATGCCATCTGTTACATGTATTTCTTGTCATGTAATATTCATTGTCACATGTTACGCCACGTTAAGAAATGTTGTCTGTTATATGGTATGCAATGTTACGAAATGTTGTATGTTACATGTATGACATGTTATGAAATGTTCTCTGTTACATTTATGTCTCGAAGTATGTCATGTCTGTCGTCCTACGTTCATGTCACGTTATGTTACGTCAAGATTTCTGTCTTTTATGTCACGT
>NW_023353351.1:0-298 GCF_001411555.2 Juglans regia
AAACCAGCAAACAACCCATCGTCGGCCGAGAGCACGCGTAGGAATCTAGTGCTAAGAAGCACCAAACACCATGCCACACTCACACCTCAAGGATGCCATGCACGAGGATCGAACCCCCACGAAGATCAACGCATCAAGAAGGAAACCGTAGCAAGGTTCAACCCCATGGGAACAAGGCCATCAAGGTCCGGAAGCCACCTCAATGAAGCATGTGCGTAGCACTGGGTGCCATAACACCATCCGCCGTGCACATCTACGTCAAAGAGGAAGCAAACAAACACACAGGCCCGGCCACCAT
>NW_023353352.1:0-1610 GCF_001411555.2 Juglans regia
CCCCCCCCCCCCCCCCCCCAATCCCCACTTGGGATTTGATGGAGATTATAGTATCGAGACATATAACACAAAGTTACATATTCTCGTTCATGACAGATAACATGCAATGCACCTAGTATGCTTCTCACAATATGCAATAAACACAGTGGAAATTACTTTTCTTATTATCAAACATAAGTTGTACCAGAATAACTAAATCCCAAAATACATTTCATTTCACTAATACTTAAACGAGTTCATCATACATTCAACATGTCTTTAACATAAAAGAGACATCGTATTGGAGTAATAACTCCTTAATTACAAACTTCATAAAATCCTTAACTACCTGTCAAGCCGCTCGCGCAGCTCGGCTATCAATATCATAATGACATTCAGAAACTAGAGTATAATCCTTGGAAGCTCCTCCACGCTCGTTCTCGTCCTACTCAACATCATTCAATCGGGGATGTTGTGATCCACGCGGCCTTGTCAAGGCTTCTACCATTCCGAGTGTGAATGGTAGTTGAGATTACCACAATGAGATTTTTCAATTTCAGCAAGTTATATTTATAAGCTACTCTCAATTTATAAAGCATGCATGAAAATAAACGTGGCATGTATGCATGACTAACATGACCTTACACTTACAAGAGAAGACTGACTTTAGAGTTTTCGTACTTCATGACATGCTTGCTTATAGAAAATACTCATTTATTTTTATTAATATCTTACAGAGTTACTCAGACAAGGCATAAGGCCTACGTCATCTATATTTCATTCATTTCGTCGGAAATACTTAGATAAAGGAAATTACTTACACCAAAAGTATTTCATCAGGGATACTTAGACAAAGCAGAATGCATACGCCATGTGTATTTTATTAGACATATTTAGGCAAAACAAAATGGTTGCGCCGTGAGTAGGGATGCAACCGGTCCAGTTTGGTCTGGTTTTAGACAATTTTGGGATCAAACCGATATACACTGATTTTGCATTTTCAATAACCGATTCTGCATTAGTTATCCTCCTAAACCAGGTACTTCCAGTTTTATCGGTTCCAGTCCGGTTCGGTCTCTTTTTTTATTTTAATCAAGTGCCAATTTGTCATAAAGAAATTTGTTATTAAAAAAACTGCTATAAAAAAACCTGCTGTAAAAAAAAAAAAAAAAATCTGTTTATAAAAAATATGCTATAAAAAAACTATTATATATATACATATATATACACTGTATACATACTAAAATTATAGTATATTATACTATGATATTTATACTTAATATATATAAATATTAGTAATACACTAATACTATTAGTATATAGTAATACTATTGGTATAATACTATTACTATATGTTAATGATAATATAGTAGTATTACTAATACTATAGTGGTAACATATATGCTACTAATAATATATTAAATGATAGTTAGACACATTCTTTTACATGAGTGCATATAATCAAATGTAGGGGTGGGCTCCGACTCCGACGGAGTCGGAGTTGTCATTTCCGACCTCCGACTCCGACTGGATTCGGAGCCAAAATTCCCCTCCGACTCCGACTCCGAACGTAGTCGGAGTCCGATTCCAATCGGAGGTCGGAGCTCCGACTCCGAACTCAATTTCAGATT
>NW_023353353.1:0-539 GCF_001411555.2 Juglans regia
ATAGTGATTAGTATAACTATATATTAGTAATTGTTATAGTGATTTTAATTTAGTATAACTGTATAATAGTATTCGTAATCCACTTTAAGTCTGTATAGAAAAGTGAAATAGTTATACTAACATTTATACTAATTTACTAATAGTATTGGTATTAGGCCATAAAATGTAATTAATATACTAATGCATATTAGTATTACTAATGTATTTATCAAAAAGAATATGTTGAGAATTTATTAGGCCCAAAAATGTAATTAATATATTTTATATATTTTATATTTAAAAAAATACGATCTAATAAATTTTTATGTTTAAGATTAAAATTTTATGTTATAAATTATAATATAAAAAATATTATATAATATAAAAAATATTATATATATGATTAAAAATTAATTAAAATTATATAAATATGCGAACCGGTCTGGTCGTAGAAAGCAAAAAATAAAGACCGAACCGGTTTTGACCGGTTTTAAAATAGGAGGAATGGGTCCCGAACAAAACCGGTCCATAATCGAACTAGTCCAACCGATCCAGGCCGG
>NW_023353354.1:0-300 GCF_001411555.2 Juglans regia
AAAAAAAAAAAAAAAAAAAAAAAAAAAAAAAAAAAAAAAAAAAAAAAAAAAAAAAAAAGAGGAAAGAAAAAGAGTGGAAAAGAAATGAGGTCCAATTCTCATAACTTGGGTCACGAAAATGATCCAACGGAAACGATTTTAAAATCATAAGTTAAATAAAATAATTTAAACGTAATGGTAAAGTCAAATTGAAATAATTAAATCACCCAGTGATTAATTTAAATATTATAAGCAATTTAAATGCATAACAATAAATAAATATCAAGAAAGCACACAATAAAATAATTTTCACCAAATTAA
>NW_023353355.1:0-464 GCF_001411555.2 Juglans regia
AGGACCAAAAAAAAAAAAAAAAAAAAAACTCTTCTCTCAAGAGTTCTCTGATACCATCAGAAAAAATAGAATAGAATAGAAGAATGGGAGAAGTAGCTATGAAGAAAACTTCTCTATTGAAAAAGTAAGAAGGCAATACAAATTACAGTGTCCTAGAAAGGTGCCTGTCATGACCACTATATACACGAGGCCTTTGCTCTATGGAAACTGCTACACCTATAGAAGATTTCCACCGAAATCTTCTACCGAAAGGCAAATATATTTTTTTTTTTTCTGCTTTTTTTTCAATCATTTTTTTAAACACTTTAAATATTTTTAAAAAATATAAAAAAATTATAAATTCATTTAAAAACATTCCTTAATCACTAAGTAAAAATAAAAAAATAAAAAAAAAATAAAATACAATTTCGGTAGAAATTTTCGGTGAAAATTTCGGTAGGAATAACATTTTCCTTGCTCTATAT
>NW_023353356.1:0-332 GCF_001411555.2 Juglans regia
GTGATTAAACACAATGCTAGAAATCGGATTAGAAAGGATTTAGAGGCCAACTTTAGGGTTTTGGGGAAACCATTTAGGGTTTCGATTTTCAACCAAGTTTTGGAATTTCAATTCAATTTTAAGTATTTAAGGTTTCACTAGGGTTGAAACCCTCTTTGGTTTGGTACAAAATGGATGATTGGATGGAATTGTGTTTTGCTTAGGTGGCATGATCTCACACTTTGATCTCCTTCACAATCTATCCATGGTTCCTTATGGTGCCAAGTGTCTAAAATTATTCACTAAGTGTGGCTAAGATCTTGCCAAGTGTCCAAATAAAACTTCTCTAATCC
>NW_023353357.1:0-748 GCF_001411555.2 Juglans regia
TGGTCCCGGTCGCTTGCAATAAAGCAGGCCCGTTCGTTGAAGTGGCCCTTAGTTTTCCCGTTTACTGACTAATTTCAAGGGTTTCCGGGGACGCCATTTAACAATGATATGCTATTGCTCCATGTCATTAAAAAAAATTAGTTCTTCTATATACCACGGGTACGAGTGACCGTTGAAAAATCGATTGATGTGATATTATATCACGTTAGCCGATATATTATTAAAAATGCAAAACAAAAAATGAGACAAAAACAATATGAAGGAAAAATACAAAACATAATAGGAAGAAAATCGAAAATCAATATGAGTGTCAAATCTACCATCATCGTAGTCATGGGTCTGTGCTGGTGGTTGTTGTCATGGGTAGCTTGCATTACACAGGTGGTGGTCGTGGATAGCTGATTGTAACCATAATTTTTGCCAAATAAAACACCATTCCATAACACAGAGGCCACCAACCAAAACAGACATACAGAGAGAGAAAGAGAGGGTGAGAGGGAAGCTCTCATCTCATGGACTCCGCTTCTCAAATCTCCAACAAACCCTACCCTCGCCATACCCATAAACCATGAACAATATGCTACATCCATTTTCATTTCCTGCAATTTTTTTTTTTTCCAAATTCAAATTTCGTTTTTTGCTTCTTTCATGGATTGATGGAGGTTTGATTTCTCATTTATTGAATACTGCGATATATTCATTTTTGTTAGATGCGTTTACGCTGCAGTTCTCCCGCAATTGTAAGTAG
>NW_023353358.1:0-523 GCF_001411555.2 Juglans regia
GAGCGGTGGATGTAGCATTACTTTTTCAGAAGAAATAAAAAAAAAAATCAAAAAAGAAAAAGAAATTATAAAAGAAAAAACAGGAAGAGTTGAGAAATGCTTCTTCGACCCACAGCACGACCCCTCTGTAGCTCTTCACTCTACCTCCAACCCACGTAGCTACCATTTCAATATTTATCGTTTGATTGAAACTTTTCCATGTATGCAAAATTATTTGTCGCTTTAAGCCGGTCCTTTCTGTTGGAAATTCCAACTTGGAATAGGTTGCAATATATATTTAATTATTGAACGAAGAGAATTTGTGAAAAGATTTTAAAAAAAATCTGTGTGACTCTCAAGTTAATCGAAATAAAATCAGAAAGCACTTGGGGGGCTGGTGGGATTCGAACCTGTGCATTGGTTGTGGAGAGACACGTCTCAAACACTGGGCTAGAGCGTCACTTAAATTAGTGCTTGTAACCGTTATACTATTTAAATATAACTTTTCTTCAAGTCTATAAAATAGATATGTACGAACGGTCTT
>NW_023353359.1:0-407 GCF_001411555.2 Juglans regia
ACAGTATCTGGTCTAATGCGGCGCGCAGCATCCAAGCCCATGCTAAACTACAAACTGGTCTCCGTTTCTTATTAGGCCCATTAATTTGCACCAACAATCAGCTTTGTAGAGTTTTGTAACGTGGACATGAAATCATTATTCTCCGACGGTCCGACCATGAGAGAGAGAGAGGGACAAAGATGTAAAGATGTAATGTTGTATAGAAGGATCAGGAACTTAGCTTTGCTTCAATCGAGAAGGAGATTTATTGTAATCTGTCTTCATAAAATATTGCATGTTTTATGACTTGTGATACAATTCGGCCCTCTGAGATCTAACTGTCCCCCTACATACAATTTCTGACCCCGGCCTCTTTCCCTTTCATCCTTCTTTAGAGCATTCTCATTGGATTAGCTAAAAGTTAAATC
>NW_023353360.1:0-1504 GCF_001411555.2 Juglans regia
TAAGGAAACCAAAGGAAGACGAGTGGGTCTGTTGTGAAGGAAATCACTAGGTAGATGGGACTGAGGGGTGGAAGACGAATGGTTCTGCTGTGAAGGAAATGGCTCTGGTCAATTTCGAAGAAGAAGAGGATTTTGCTTTTTGAGCTTTTGATATTATGTTGGGTGGGTGTAGGATAGGTAAATTGGATGCCTTACGTGGAGGGTATTATTGGGGGTTGTTATGTAGGGGTGAACAGACCGACCGGTTCGAAGGTATTCCCATCATGGATGGGTGTATTTGTCTATATATATATATATATATATATAGATTTATCTCCATTATATAAGTACATATCTAGCTGCTACAATATTTTTTCTTGTTCTCCCATTAAAATTTCTTGTTTCCGTTAACTTTTGCCCTGCCTTGCATATCTTTCGACCTATTCTCCATCGCCAAATACTTATGGGAAAACCAACTATAAATCAGCTGGTGCAGAGTCGTATTCGGCATGACCGAACCCTCCCAAGCTTTTTCAACTCCACACTTGGACTGCCTGTTGTAATTGAAGCCACCATATACCTCCATCCATCCAGCTCATTTGATTGTTCCGAGAACCACACATATGGTATATATACCCAAAACCCAATTGACCCAACAAAAGGGACTTTAGGGTTATTAAGAACCAATGGTTGTTTTAGACGACCTTCATTGGTCTCAAAATCATTGTTTTAAATATCGTACCGTACTGGCCAATATTTTGGCATGTACTGGCCTATATTTCAGCCCGTACCGACCGATATTTTGGCATTTAATTTTTTTTTTCAAACTACATCCTCATTTTTTTTTACCCCCAATTAAGACTAAACTATTTATAATTTATATTTATGTATTTATATATAATTTATTCATATATAAACTATTATTTATAATTTATTCATATATTGACTATCCTGAAACGGTATATAAAACAGTACTGATACTAAAATATTTCGTTCCAGTGCCTTGACCGGTACGTCGTTTGGTATGATATTCAAAACTTTGCTCAAAATAAAAAACAAACTGGTGAAGATCCTTCAAATCCAACATAGTGTCACTTCTATAAAAAATCCTAAAATTCGAAGTCTCAAGCTCATGGACTTTATAAATAACAAACAAAGTACATCTCATCCACTCATTATTGTTCAAAGAAATTGGATATTGCATTGGAGTTGTTACAGAGGAACTGGTGCTCTGCTTGTCGAACCACTTTGGGATTTCAGCCGCCCACAAAGGGCCACATGTTACATAGGAATAACATGTTGTGGGTTTTGCGTGCGTGCGCACACGCCCGGGGGGGGGGGGGGGGGGGGGGGGGGGGGGGGGGGGGGGGGGGGGGGGGGGGGGGGGGACCACAGAGAGAGAGAGAGAGACCTGCTAAGAGATGGAAGAGGACGAGGTGGGGTGGAGGTGCAGCGATAACGGTGCGAGGTGGTAGGGCGTGCAGGGTTCTCTGCAGCAGGAAGAAGAAAGGGGAGAGCGAGGCTG
>NW_023353361.1:0-1973 GCF_001411555.2 Juglans regia
GGCGCGACCTATTAGAAAGATGGACGCTGCGATATCAACCCGTGACAAAAGATAGACTACGATGCTACGATATTGACCTGAGTCAACGTGACCCACAGTAGAGATCATGACAGAGGTGGACGTTGCTATATCGACATGTCGATGTGACCCACGACAAAGATGGACCACGAATCCGTCATGCGTCTAGATTGACCTAGGGTGAGGAGCATTTTGCCTCTCATGATACTTGACAAGGCGGTGAACACTTGTGCTTTTCATGGTGTTTGCCAAGGGTCGAGGTGCAAACACTTTTGCTTGTCATGTTGCTTGCCTACGAGCGAGCACTTTGCCTCGCGCAATCCATGATAGAGATGGACATTGCAATATTGACCCACGAGGCCATTGTGTGTCCAGATCGACCCAAGAATAGACCATTTTGTCGGAGTGAAGAGAATTTTGCCTCCTATGGTATTCATTGGGGGTGGCGAGCACTTTTGCTCTCCATGGTGCTCCCTCAGATGGCGAGCATTTGCCTCACACTAAGTTCGTTAAGGTGGCAAACACTTTTGCTCCATCTGATGCTCGTCTAGGGAGCACGTTTGTTGTCCATTGTGTTCATCGGGGGTCGAGGTGGTGAGCTTTTTTGGTCGCCATGTTGTTTGCCTTGAGGTGAGCACTTTCTCACTCCATCACCCAAGATGGTGAGCTTCATGCTCTTGCGTTGCTCACTTTTGCTCTCCACGATATTCGCTTTGGGGGTGCAAGCACTTTTTCATCACCCCAAAGTTGCGAGCATTTTTTCCTCCATTACGCTAAGCACTTTGCCTCTCCAATGTGCTCGTTGCCCTATTTGGATACTAAAAGTATTTCATCTTATCTCATCTTATTTCATCATTACAACTTTTTCAAATTCTTACACAAAACATAATAAACAATTCAATTTTTTCAAATTCCGAAACAATAATAATATTAGAAAATAATATTTTAATAATATTTTATTCAACTTTCAATTTTTATTTCAACTTATCTCATCTCAATTTACTATCTAAACAACACCTTAGGGTGCAAGCACTTTTCCTTAAAGGCGAGCACTCTCATACTTCTCAAGTTGAGATGGCGAGTTTCATGCTCGCATGGTGCTTGCCTAGAGCACAAGCATTGTTGCCTCCATGGTAATTGTCTCAAGGAAGTGCTTGGCCAAACATTATTTATGCCATCAGTTGAGGCATCCTTCATGATTTTTTTTATATATAATCTTTAAATTATTTGTCAATGATTTTATGACATATTAAAAGATCATGAAGGATTAATGGTTAGAATAATAATTAATATAATTTTTAATTTAAATGTAATTATCAAAATATATCTTGGGTTAATTGTAAGGAGTTATACTTAAAAGCTTGTGTGAAAATATATATTTCAAATTGCTGATATCTATATAAATTTTGATGTCATAAACATGAAATGTTTATTTTAAATGTTTGTGCGTAGAAAGTATCAGCAGTAAAGTTTAGACTAGATTAATAGAATATTAGAGCACTCTCATTGGATTAGTTAAAATTAAAATACATTTTTTATGAATCTAAGATGAATTTAACTTTTAGCTATTTCATTTACATAAATCTCTACATTAGAATAACCATTTTTTCATTATATGATAATAAAATAATATAAAATGAATTTAACTTTAGTTATTTACATCAAATCTCTATATTGGATTATCTATTTATTTATTATATAGTAATAAATAATTAATAATGTTAAAAATATTTTAATTTTTTTAATTATGAATTTATTTTATTTTATTATATTTTACTATTTCACGAGGTGAAATGACGAAAGGAAGTGGAGAAGTAAAAAGTGAGAAAAAAAATTCGAAGGAAAGAAATCGATAGTGGTTGCGTTAGAAAATAAAGAGGAGAGAGAGTTTCAAACAAATAATAAAATAAACATTTGCTCTTTGAACAGTTACAAACAAATTTGATTTTATTTTT
>NW_023353363.1:0-231 GCF_001411555.2 Juglans regia
CTTTCAACAATCATTTGTCCTCACATCAAGGCAGGCAATTACCTAGACATAATTAAGCATTGACCCTTTAGTCAAAATATCAAAATTATAATGTGATGGCATAGCCCGAAGAGGAAAAGGTTTAGATTCAACTACTATTACCCTTCAGCTGTAGGTTTATAATGGGATGAACAGATTATTGCAACCACAGCTGTAGTATATGAAAGCACAATACCTGCTTATTACTAGCCA
>NW_023353364.1:0-257 GCF_001411555.2 Juglans regia
TCATTCCCCACAGTCTTAAAAAAAAAAAAATTACATAATTGTCTTCTCAAAATCATCGAAAATACCTAACAATCTTCCAAATATCTAGAAAAATACGTAATAGTCTTCCCAAAATCATCAAAAATACCTAACAGTCTTCCAAAAATCCAGAAACATACATAACTGTCTTCCAAAAAAAAAAAAAATACATAACAGTCTTCCAAAAATCCAGAAACATACATAACTGTCTTCCAAAAAAAAAAATACATAACTGACTA
>NW_023353365.1:0-502 GCF_001411555.2 Juglans regia
TACCTTGATATACGATTTATCACTTGATAATGACTGTAGTATACTAAGAACCTAAATGTTGATGTAAACCATTTTATATAAGTTTTAAACATCATCAACTAAAAATTCTACTATTCATATATATATTTATATATATTCGAGAAATCTATGAAAACTCCACGTAAAACATCAAACATATATGTACAGCCACAAGTAAATTAGACATTTTCTCCAACTTCATTGTAACTAAGAAAAATTACATATTCATGTTTAGGAAACTAATATGGTAAAATTAATCTCCACTAACAATAAAGCAAACTCCCTGATATTATTCCCCTGATAACTGGTGGTTTTATGACTATGATTTGCGGGAGATGTTGGAACTGATTTTCCAACAGGCGGGTGAGTTGCAAACCATAATCGAGAAATCAAAATGAAGAAAATGGAAGCCGTAAAAATCTACAAGACATTAATGCTATCTATCAACTAGTCACTGTTCACTACCTCCACGCACGTTTATAGC
>NW_023353366.1:0-1888 GCF_001411555.2 Juglans regia
GATTTATGTCAAAAAAACAAAACAGGGGTGTGCATCCAAACCGAATTTTTTTCCCAGTCCGATTCGATCCAGAACCCAAAAATCTGGGTGAATTCGAGCAATTATCATCGGATCCGGTTATTTAACCAGTTATATTTTTTTTAAAAAAATATTATTTCAAAACAACGTCGTTTTTGTACATGCAAAATGCCGTTTTGCATGTAAAAAGACTAGAGTTAAAAAAAGTAGAGTTAAAACCGGATACCTGCCCAAGTTGTAATCGGTTTTACTAGGACGGGTATCTGCCCAATTTTAAAATTTCAGGTACAAATCTAGATATTCCTAGATATCTAAATCTGTATCCGGATGTACAACCCTAACAATTAATTTAGAATATTTGTAATAAAATAATATCTTTTAATAAAACAATCTATCTATTAAACTGTCAAAAATAATTTTTATATTCTCAAACTCCAAACCAAACAGATTATTTTTACCAAGCTTTTAATTTGAAGTTTTGTTGAAGAGCAACTCTAATAAATGCTAAAAGCAACCAAAATAATTTTAAGGCCCGATTTGGATACAGATAAGATACAAACTATCTTATCTGGATATCCAAATGACCAGTGGGATGTTTTTATTTCATCTCTGCATTTTCAGCCTTCATTTGCATTTTGAAATTGATAACTAATATAAACAGTAAAAAATTAAGTGAATAGTGCAAAAAATGACATAAACAATACAATGAATAGTACAAAACTAACATAAACAGTAAAATGAATAATACAAAAACTGACATAAACAGTAAAAAGTTCTTTTCTTTTTTCCCATCCCATTTCCAGATCATTCTTCCTCCCTATTCATGCCTCTTCCCCTATGCCGAAACCCACCATTTTAGTTTTTGGTGGGAATATAGAGTAATTTCGATTAAAAAATATATTTTGAGATATACTTTTATTTATGGTATATTTTTTAATTAATTATAAATATTACTTTTTGTTAATATATTTATAATTATTACTCAATAATTATAAAATAATTTTCAATCATTAATGAGACTTGCACCTTTATCAAATCTCAAAAAGTAAAAACTATCTCATATTATCTTATTATGCAAATACATTTTTTTATAAATTATCTTATCTTATCTTAGTTCAAAAACTTATTATTATTTAAAATATATCATCTTATTTTATATGAATTGTGTAACCAAACGAGATGTAAGTGTAAGTTGTGTACGATTCTTCGCGTGCATAACATGGACAAAGCTGCCTGCCTTCTAAAATAATAAAGACTATTAACTCCTCGATCGTACCAAAACGAGAGATCAAACTCCAAATAGACTTCAAACTCTTCAGTACTCTTGGTCGCGTACATGAGCTCCCATCGGAATCAATATCAGGCAAGCATATGGAATTAATGGTACATGATACAGCAAATTAATGACATTTACTGTAAGAGTTTTATTTAAATTGTGTATCCCACACATCCATCTTGATAGAGTTTAGAATAACTCAAAACTTATCAATTAATAGATAAGTTATAATGGGGTTCAAAACTTAAAATTTTTTATGGTAAGAAGTCTATAAATAGTACTACCGAGGGGTTAAGGGTTCTCAACTATAATATTAGAGTGCCTTTAGTCCTCGGAAGACACTTGTGAGGCTAAGTTACTAGGGTGATCCTTCTCTTATAGTCAGATTAATTTCTTCATCAAACAGATGGAGAAATGTACATATTTAATTATCATTATTTTTATTATTGTGGATCATAGAAAATTAAAAATCTAATTATTAATATTTATGTTAAAATATTTAACATGTAGTATCAGAATCAGGTTATAGATTTTTTATGATCTCGATAAAATATACAATGAATATATATATATATTTTCGTATATCTATGATTG
>NW_023353367.1:0-2125 GCF_001411555.2 Juglans regia
AAGCATCGAAAAATGATCTCATGAACAATAATCTGTCCACTTAGAGAATTTACCAAAAGATGTAAACTAAATGACTAAGGGTCCTCCTATTTATAGAGATTACAAAGTAGAAATCCCCAATAGGTCCCTTGAAATATAATTAAATAAAATAAATAAAAATAAGAAAACGATATAGTCTTGCATGGCCAATGTGGCCCGTGACATGCAATGGTCCATGGATGGCCTAGTGTGCATCATGGCCCACGGTTGGGCTGATCTGGCTTATGCTAGATGGTGTGCACGGCATGGTGTCTTGCGTGGTCTGCTAATCAGCATGGCATGGTGCAATGCGTTGGCTTGCTGGTGGGCAGGACATGGTGCCATGCACTGGCTCGGCATGGCCCAGGCAGGTGGTCTAGGTGTTAATGATGCAAGGCATGGGCTGGTACCATGCGCTGGATGGCATGCCTGGTGGGCATGCCACTAGCCTCGCCTGCAGGGCACGGGCTGAAGCCATGCACTGGATGGTATGCTTGTTGAGGCATGTCACTATCCTTGCTAGCATGGCACAACCCAGGCTGGTGGCCTGTTGTTGTTTGTGATGGCCTGGCATGGCCCAGGCAGGGGCCTGGGCGTTGACACAGTCTGTGTTCTGTGCGGCATGGCCCAGGTAGGGGCTTGGGCATGGCGTGCAGTACAGTGCATGGGCGTGCCGTGCAGGGGAGTGCGGTGCAAGGGCGTGCGCATGTCAGCACGCATGGGCATGCGCAAGGGCGTGCTCATGTCAGGCTGTACGTTGGGCTGCGCACAGTCACTAGCCTCGCTAGCCATGCGCATACTAGTCTGCTTGCAGCCAATAGCCTTGCTGGGTGCCCCATGAGTGTCAAGGCATGGGCCATGACATGCATGTGGGCTGGTTGTGAGGTTGTCCAGGTATGTCAATGGCCATGCCAAGGGCCTATCCTGGCGTGTCAGTGACATGGCCAGGACATGGGCATCTCGGCCATGGGCCACTTTTCTCGGGGTTCTGACAAGGAGGCTGGGGACGCCATACCATCTCTTCCTCACCGGCGACGTCCACTGTTGTGCCAAACCAAAGGAGAGGTGTGGCGCTATGTGTTGACTATTGAGGGAAAAAGAGAAATGCGGCGGTATGTGTGTGTAAGGAAGAAGAGAAATGTGGCAGTATGTGTGTAAGGAAGAAGAAGAAACCCTATTTGTGGTTTCTAATTTGTAAAGGGCCTTGGCCCAGACAAAGAGAAAAGAAGCAACCCTTGTTGTGGCCCAGCCCAGAAGAAGAAAAAAATAACAAAAAAAGAGTGGGCGGACTTGTGCACAAAATCGAGCCTATACAATAGGCACGACGTGTTGTCCAGCGACCTCACTAGTGAACCGGGTTTCAACCCGAGTTGCTGGGCTAGTCCGATCCGGTCAGATTATATTATTATAATAATATTATTTATTTACTAAAAACATATGAAATTTTATTTTCTTTCATATGCACGATATTATTGTTAAATACATGTATTAAATTTTATGCATGTTATTATTGTTAAAGACATATATTAAATTTTATTAAGTTTTTTATACATGTTATTATTGGTATATACATGTATTAAATTTTATTTTCTACATGTTATTATTGTTAAATACATCTATTAAATTTTATGTACATGTTATTATTATTAAATACATGTATGAATTGTTTATTTTGGCTCTTTTTATCATGTCATATATATTTGTTTATCCAATATGAGGCAAATGATTTATATAAAAATTAAAGAAAAGATTGGTTGCCCAAACGTGCAAAATTTTCTTAGTTTTGGGGAAAAATCATTAAACTCCATAGTAAGGTGGATATGATGGAATGAACACTTTGTGTGTCAAGATTTACTCCCAAATGAGAGTTTTGTGACACTACTAGTTCATCCCAAATGAGAATTCTGGTGATACAGTTAATTCGTCCACATAATTTAAGGTTGGAGGGAACACATTGTTGTCAAAGTTTACTCCCAAAGAAGAATTCTAATGATACAACTAGTTAATCCACGGAATTTAATACTGGTGATAAACAATTTATGTATCAAGTTCTACTCTCAGAGGAGGGTCTTGATGATACTACTAATTCATCAATAATTGTTTAAAA
>NW_023353368.1:0-649 GCF_001411555.2 Juglans regia
TATTGAATGATGTGAATAAATGATGTCAACATAATGCCTACGATAGATATCAATTAGAGGAATTACAGTATTAGTCTTAATTATCCCAATTAAATATCGTGTTAAATTAAGTTACTGTGTTGTGGTATATGAAAGCAAATTTGTTGATCATGTAACAAAGGACCACCATGACTCGCATTAGTAGCTGGTTTGACAATGATATTACAAAACTCATGAAATATATTTTGAGCTATGAAGGTTTTAAAAAATGAATTTGGCAGTAGGTTAATTTTCAATGATAAACCTATGAAAGAAAAATATTATTTTATAGATGTATAGGTCAAATGGGAGAGTATAAGAGTTTTATTTAAACTCTATGTCCCATACACCCATCTTAATAGAGTTTAGAATAACTGAAAACTTATCAGTTAATAAATGAGTTATAATAAAATAAGAAAACTTCTAAAAGATAAGATTAACTCTATATCTTTAATCACATTCAAATACAAAGTCTCAAATTTCTTGGTGGTCAAAAATCTATAAATAGTAATGAGAGTAAGAGTTCTCAACTACAACGTTAGAGTGCCTCTAGCCATCGGGAGACACTTGTGAGTAGAAAATTAAAGAAACGTTAGAGTGCCTCTAGCCATCGGGAGACACTTGTGAGTAG
>NW_023353369.1:0-704 GCF_001411555.2 Juglans regia
ATATTTTTGTTGGTAAAGCCTCCTGAACTCCTACTACAGCCACAAATTAAACAAAAACAACTAAATCTTGAAAATGAAAGAAATACTTTTGAACGATTTTTTTGTAGCATTACTTATCTTCTCGACTTTTGTAGAATAGAACGAAAGAACATATAGACTGTAGGTGCTCCGGATGATTTTATAAAATTAAATTTAAAAATTAGCATAATTTAGGAGAGATAATGAATTCTTATGAGATGAAAGTTGAATAAATTATTATTAAAATATTATTTTTTAACATTATTATTGTTTTAAAATTCAAATTAACATTATTATTATTTTAAAATTCAGAAAATCATATAAGTAAGATTTATTTATTTATTTTGTCTACCGAACATTTCTCCTAAGAAAATAAACTATTAAATTTATTGTTGTTTTTTCTGAGAATTAGTTATAGAGAAATTTTATTTACAGTCTCCATTTGGAAATTGTATGTACAGACATTTTATTAAATGAGAAAAAACATCATTTTAAGAGGGATAGTTTTGTAATTTTAAAAAATTTTAAAGATAAAATTGCCTAAACTTGCATTGCAATTCCTATTTAGGGATTGTACCTAGCATTGCTCTTATTTATAATACCCAACAAGCTCTTTTAGATTTAAAATTATATTTTCTACCTTTAACACAAATGTTTAGATTTGCTAAATATTGAAATTAACAATC
>NW_023353370.1:0-1582 GCF_001411555.2 Juglans regia
CTTTTTTTGGTTTTTATCTTTAATTGTTTTGATTTTTATATTTACATAATAAGTGGAAGAAAATTTGAAATAATATTTTTTAAAATTCATAAAAATCTGGTTTAAAGAAAAAAAAAATTGAAAGTTTATTGAAGCGGAAAACAAGAAAATAGATTAGAGCATTCACATTGGTTTGGTCAAGAATGGAAAAATTAACTAAAATTTATACAATTGATATCAAAAATACCCCACAATAGATTGATCAAATCTAAAATAAGATAGACTTTTACTACAATAGTTAACTAAATATAAAAAATCATACCTGATTGACCAAACATTAAAATACTAATTTTTCACAAAAATATTATTTAGTTTGTAATTAAGAAATTTAGATATTTTAAATAAATTTAATCAAATATTTTTTGTTATTAATATTAAATGACTTTTAAAAATATAATTTTTTAAATATTAATTTAATTAGAATATAATTATTATTAATATTAAATTGATAAAACTATAAATGTGATATAAATAAATTAAATAAAAATTTAATATAGAGATTAAATTTAAATAAAATAAATAAATATAAAAAAATATATAACATTAACTAAATTTAAAAAATACATTCAGACAAGCTAACGAGAATGCTAGGTATTTATACATCATTTCGGTAAAAATGCAGTTGTTAAAAGGTCATGCTACAGCTTCCGTTGGAAGCTCTGCTGGGTTTAGCATGTGATTTTTTATGTGTATATTTTTAATTTATTTTTTATATATATTTTTTATATTTTTAAAGATTTTTAAAAAATAAAATAAATTTAAAATATTATTAAAAAATATTTATTTAATAAGAAAGTAAAAAGGAATTATTAAAAAATATTTTATTAATCATGAAGTAGAATAAAAATTATTTTTTATTTTATTTCGTGATTAAAAAATATTTTTTATTAATATTATAATTTTTATTTAATTTTTTTAAAATATTTAAAATTATTAAAAATATTTATATAAAAAAATTAAAAAATATATATATATAAAAAAAAATATTAGAGCACAGCAAGAGCCGGGCGGGACATCTGACATTTTCCTTGTGAAATAATTAAAGGAGTTGATAGAAGACATGCATAGAATGGCGTGCCAAAAGCAAACACGAAACTTTGATATCAAGTGTAGACGACATCAGCAGTTTCGTATTTATCTTAAAAGACACAAAGTCATCGTCAACAGTTTCATATATACTTAAAGAATAATAAATTAAAATAAAATATTATTATAATATTATTTTTATTTTAAAATTAAAAAAAATTAAATTATTTAATATATTTAAAATAAAAATTTTAAAAAATTATAATAATTAGATAAATAATAATTTACAATTACAACTTCTTATTTTATTTAAGACTTAACTTTATGATATTTAGATAATAAAAAAAGTTAACTTTTAATATGTCACTTTAAAATCAAGATGCTTTTTGTATAATGAGACAAAATAAATTAAAATAAAAAAAATTAAATAAAATATTATTAAAATATTATTTTTTAATATTATTATTATTTTTAAATTTAAAAAATAATAATAATAAATTGAGACGATGACTTTTAT
>NW_023353371.1:0-234 GCF_001411555.2 Juglans regia
TCCCTTCTCCCATCATCCCCCCATCGGCACATCCTCCGCTCCTTTGTTCCAGATCCGCGACGAGAGGACTCCACACCATGATGAAGAAAGAAACCCACCAAATCTGGGGCGAGAAACAGGTAATGTATCGACAAACCCATCAATGTTCTTCAAATTTTTTTTCGGATTTTTATTCCATAAAATCCAAACAGGTATGTTGACCCATTTTTGGGTTTGTATTTTTATTCCATAAAA
>NW_023353372.1:0-2398 GCF_001411555.2 Juglans regia
TGGCACCGCTAATGTATTGTCTAAGGGTTCGGCTATTATGCCGCCTCATTTTGACCGCTGGGTGTTATTTTTTATTTTTTATATTTTCTTTACATATTTAAATATATTTAAAAAAATATATATATATACCAATACATTTAAAATTACTTCTTTAATCGTAAAAAATAAATAAAAAAATAAAAAAAATTGACCAACAATCAAATGGAGGTGTCACTTTGGGAAAGCAAAGTAGTGTTTCTCATTTTCTAATCCTTATTCTGTTGAATTTTAAAGTCAAGTGACGACACTACTGACACGGTAGTTTCACAAATCGTGTCACCTATATTTCTAAAGAGAAATGATACTTGTAGTTGTAATTGTGTAAATGTCGAGTAGTCATTTTGAAAAAAATTAATAAATATGGGATCTATATGAAAATAAATTAATTTTTTAATAGTGGATCACATTCTTTTTCAAAGTAACTGTACGGCGTTTGCGCATTCCACGACTGTATGTAGCATTATTCATTTCTAAAAACATAATAAAATATAGTTTAGCATTAATATTGGTCTATGTATATGCATATACAAAATTACTTCTTTTATATATGTATAAGATGCTATCAAATATGCACAAACCAATGTGAGAGTTTTGCTTAAATATCATCTTGTACATATACAATTTCATAGCATCTTGTATATATATTAATACAATTTGATGCATCCAAATTTAGCAATATATATGATTTAGCAATTCCATATATAATAAATACATCAAATTCTTGTAAAAAAAAAAAACATCAATTTATATACATAAAAAATGAATCCCATGTGCTCGTAAACAGCACATATTAACATGGAAATACAATAAAAATACATTATAATACAAATTCATTACAATACAAATTCATTACAATACAAATTTCTCAAGAAAGGGAGAAGAGAAAAAAAATGAATAAAATATATTTTGAGGAGTGAATAGTTGATCTCCAAATTTACATAGATCTTGTTCATAGCTAACTATATTTGAAGATGCATAAGTTAATGTGGAGGAATTTAGACTCATATTATGCAAATATGACTTTGCATATGAAGATGCATAGACCAATGTGAATAATCTTACATGGAAGTTTTATACCACATACATTCACTTAATCAGATTTGTCATTTTTATCATTCTATCTTAATACTTAAATATGTGTGTGTTTAAATAGAATGATAAAAATAACACATCACATATTAGTTAAGTGGAAGCGTGTGATGTAAGGATTCATTATAGCATTTCTCAATGACTTGGTCTCTTGGCCAATAATGGTGACCTAGGTATCTTAATCTCTTTTACTCCAAAGTGACAAACTAACGGAGAAGTGGCACGTACATAAAATGACTGCTACATTAATTAATGTGACTCAATTAGCTTGCGATGCAATCAATTTGCAACATCCATATATATTAGAAAGAATGCGCTTGAAGTTAATGAATCCAATCCAAAATCATATAGTATTCTCGATTTTGGATATGTGAGAAAAACAATTGGACGTGTGATTATATATGATGGACCTGGTGGAATTAAAGGCGCTTGAACTTATGATGTTTTCATATAATGGCACTTCTAGAAAAAAAAAACTTCAAAAAAAAAAAAAAAAGTGCTTGATTTCCAATTTGGACATATGTTTTTACGGATAGCTACCTAACCTTTTAACAATTCTCGTGGTAAATCATGTGGTCGCAGGGTAGAATGCGTTGACTAACCCCATCTACATCATTTTATGCAAATAGGAGAGCACTAGCATTAGATTGATCATTTTATTTTTTAAATTTTAATTAATATATAATTTTTTTTTATTTTTAACTGATTATTTAAAATTTAAAATTTATATTGGATTAGTCATCACACTCTCTATAATAATAAAATATTATTATTTTATATTTTTTTAATTAATTTTTATTTTTTAATTACTTGTTTATTTTATTTTCATAATCTTCAATAACCTCTAACAATCATATTCATTTTCATTTTCACAATCTAATAATTTATAATATAATAATCTCATATGTATATAGATGGTAAAATTTCATATGTAAATAAAAATTTCATATCTATAATATAATAATATCAAAAAATACTTTTAGACTTGTTGAATTCTTTTCATATTTGAAAAGAATAATAAATTTATTGTAATTTATATTTTAGATAAAAATAATTTAACTAATTTAATATAAAATAAATATGAATAATATTTATTAAATTTAAAAATAAAAAGCATTTGATTAATCCAATCCTAATGCTAACAATATCCTGAATCCCGAGTACTGATCTTCATCGTTGATAAACGTGTAGCGTCATTAATGCCTCATATTTATGTAACTCCCGGCACCAGTACTGGAAAAACAACAAAAGTTCATGGATTGTTGCAAAG
>NW_023353373.1:0-210 GCF_001411555.2 Juglans regia
TCCTACTCATCGGGGCCTGGCACTTGCCCCGACGGCCGGGTATAGGTCGCGCGCTTCAGCGCCATCCATTTTCGGGGCTAGTTGATTCGGCAGGTGAGTTGTTAAACACTCCTTAGCGGATTTCGACTTCCATGACCACCGTCCTGCTGTCTTAATCGACCAACACCCTTTGTGGGTTCTAGGTTAGCGCGCAGTTGGGCACCGTAACCC
>NW_023353374.1:0-452 GCF_001411555.2 Juglans regia
ACAAGAAATAGACTTCATTTCATTTAATGAAATCAAAGTTACAGCTATGACTGATAAATACAAGAAAAATCCAGATTACAAGCCAAACTACGCATCTGTTTGTAACTTCCCTGCACACAAATTTCTTTATGATTGACATTAATTTCTATAAGCTCACTAATAACAAAACCTTTTGAGATATAAAACTCTGTAAGAATAGAGATTTTGATCTCGATTTGTCTGAGAATATAACACTCTGTAAAAACAAAATAACCAAACCTCCACTTCTTCAAAGGAGGAGAGGGAAAAACTACCCCCCATCTGCTAAAAGAGGAGTGGAAAAATCATCTCTTGATATGGACAACAAGTTTAATAACCTATTTCTTGTTATCATGTTAAGTCTGGATAATATTTATGTGTTTTGTCCTTGACTATTTTTAATTTAGAGATACGTGCATGCATGGCATGACATG
>NW_023353375.1:0-1506 GCF_001411555.2 Juglans regia
TAATAATAATAATAAACTTTCTGATTGGCTATAAGCATCTCGGAAAGACGTCCATCAGTTTTAAAAATATTAATAAAATTGAGAAAAGAAAAACAATTGGATGCGATTTATATTAATTTTCACTGCATAATTAACTTATTTTGAGATACTCTTTGGAACGATCGTTCTGTTCTTGGGGCTTTTAACAACACCCAATAATATCCGGCCACATCAACAATACTTCATGGCATATTATGGAACTTCTCACATTCGATAAAATTAACATAAGTGAAGCAGTCCTTGTCCAATTTGTAGTAGACTTTGGAAACCCATTCTGAAGAGAAATTTCAAGAAGCTGAAAACGATTAAAAAAAAAAAAAAATCAAATTTTAGTTTCCTCAACTTTCTAAGCAGCCAAAGACACAAAAAAAATATCACATATGTTCTCAATATTTCAACCCCTAACGACAAGTGTACGAAACGGTTAATGACGACTTCTGGTTGTAACAACGATGGTTGTGGTGTGCTGGTGAGAGATTTACATCTCCTGGATCTCTTGTGGGAATGAAGAAGACGTTGGTGTTCTACAGAGGAAGGAAGAGCTTCTGTCTTGTTCTTCTTCTCCTGTAAGTGTTTGCCCAAATGACCTACTAAGAGAAAAATCACGCTGTCGTCGATGACCTCCAAACCCATTTTCTTCTTCATGTTTAAGGAGGATAAAGATCCCAGTATTTTTAAAGGCCTGTACCTGCAATTGCTAAAAGTTTTGGGAGAGATGGTCTTGGGCAACTGGGCAAGGCCGCGAGGTTCTGGAAGGGGAGGGTCATGTTCCAATCCACCCATGCGGGGGCAGGCCCCCCGCCCTGCATCTGGGACCCTAGCGGGGGCGGGTAGGGCCCAACCCCGTTCCGCCCCAGCTCCCATTTATATATATATATATATATATATATATAAATATATTATAATTTGTTAAATTTGTTCGTAAAATATATATTGATAAATTTAAAAACTACATAATTTAAAAATTAATACACTATAATTTATACAAAATATGTATTAACAAATTTAAAAATTATATAGTTTTTAAATTATAGTCATATTTATGAATTTTAAATTTATAATTTAGGTCTAAAAATATATTTTTAATTATTTTTATACTTAAAAATAATTTTTAAATTAAATAAAATATAGTGTTTTTTTAAAGTATGTGAGGCGGGAGTGAGGTTTTAAATCCCAAAATAATAATAATAAAATAATATTTTAACAATATTTTATCATCTCAACTAAACTCAATTCAATTCAACATCTAAACGCAACCTAAAGTGTCATAGGATGACAACGTGGCAACCATTCAATGGAGGTTGTTTAGTACTTCTGTTGCGAAACATAATTTCTGCATATTTTGTTTTTGCAGATAAGTTAAGATAAAAATTAAAAATTAAATTTTTTATTTTATTTTGTGTGAAAATTTAAAAAAAATATAATAATTAAATGAGATGAAATGAAAAATTTTATGAAAATAAACAG
>NW_023353376.1:0-2887 GCF_001411555.2 Juglans regia
TTTTTGAAATGAGAAGCAGCTACTTCAGATCCTTTAAAAAGAACAAGTACTGTCTCTAAAGGCGGATGACTAGCTTGGATAACAGTTTTGCCTTATTCCTTAACAAAATCAGTTTTAACAACATTTAAAATATTTTTAGAAACATAATAGTTTTCAACAAAATCAAAGAAAATGATATGCTTTTGAAGCTTATTCATTTATTATTTCCATTTGCGCTTGACGCATTGCTTTTCGATTTGTAAAAATTTCGCATGATAGGTCTTTCGTCTATCACGATTTTCAACAGATCCATATTCTTTAAAAAGAGCAACTAAATTAAATTCAAATGGTTTGTTTAAAACAGTTAAACTATAATGCACAGGGACAACCATATATGAAGCTGTGGGAGATACAAAAGAATTATAATTCTTCTTAGTCAGCTTAATCCATAATTTTTTATTTTATTTCGTAATTAAGGAAGTATTTTTTAATATTTTTTATTTTTATTTTTTAATTAAAAAAGTATTTTTAATGATATTTTAAATTTATTTTATATTTTAAAAATATTAAAAATATATATATAAAAAATTACTTAAAAAAAATATATAAAAATACATACTATAACTCCAGCAAGACCTCAGCGGAAGCTGCAGCATCATCCCATATTTAATAGCACGATATAAAGTTGGAGCAATAGGGAGACGTCGTGGGCCATTCTTGCCCAATAAACCTGTGCATACTGACAAAAGCGTGAATGGTAAAGCAATCTCATCTAATAATTGAATAATGCTAAAGCTCCCTCTAGCATTAGTTTTTTTTAATTTTTTTATATAGATGTTTTTAGTAATTTTAGATATTTAAAAAATATTTACAATATCTTTAAAAAATATTTCTTTAATTGAAGTTTCTGATTAAATAATTATTTTTTAATATTTTTTTTAAGTTTCTAATTAAATAAGTGTCTTTTAATGATGTTCTAAATTTATTTTTTTTTTTTTAAATATTTAAAAGTGTTAAGAAATCCATATAAAAAATAACTTAAAAAAAACACATAAAAAAACACTTGCTATAGACAGCGGGAGCCCCAAGCGGTGGCTCTAGCATCGTCCCTAATAATTAGCCATACATCTGGACTGGATAGATAATCGGATTTTTCGGGACAAAATAATTGTAAATTAAGACGGTGAAAGTATTTCATCTCATCGTATTATTATAATTTTTTACATAAAATATAATAAATAATTTAATTTTTTCAAATCTCAAAACAATAATAATATTACAAAATTAATATTCTAATAATATTTTATTTTATTTTTAACTTTCATCTAAAATTATCTCATCTCATCATTCAAACCACACTTAAAAGACATGCCGTTTAAATCAACAATTCTCATCTTTGCATACTAAAGTTTATTATTAAAAAAATTATTTTTTCATGTAAGATCTTAAATTAAAAAGTTAGGTATGAATGGGTTATGTTTGATAATGAGCGGAATGTCCAAAAGCATTATTGATAATATGAGCCCAGTCTCCTTTGTTTAGGGCTGATACCCGCATGGTGCAGGGTTGGAACTTGGGGTACCCTTCCCCGCACCCTGCACCCTGCCTAGGCCAATACATTAGATCTAAAAAAAAAAATTAGTCCAAAAATATTTTGTTAGACCAAAATTATAATATAATTTAAATTTTAAATTTAAATTTATAAATACAAAAAGAAGTTAAACTTATTAGAGTTAGATTTTGGATTGTCTTGACCCTAAGTCTCACATTGTTTAAAGATGATTATTGTATTGCTTTGGCCTTCTATATAAAGGTTGGTCTAGGAAGCCAAGACAATTCAATGACTTGAATATAATTTTAAGTCTTTAATAAATTGTATACATCTATATACAATATATTTATATATATAAATATATTAAAAAAAATTTACATACGTGGAGCGGAGCAAGGGGCGGGGCGGAGCCCCGCTAGGGTCATCCCTCCCCCGCATGGGCACAGCGGGGTAGCACGCCCACCCATGCGGAGGCGGGGGCAGGGTAGCGGGGTACGGTGCCCCGCTGCCCACCCCTACCTTTGTTATATCGATGTCATTCCTAAGAAAATGTGTAAATGTAAAAGTTCGGCTATGATAGTATAACTAAGTTGATAAGTTTGTATATGATTAAGTGACTAAAATGATATAGTTTATCCTATCATTAAGTTAATAATTTTGGATGAATGTAAATTATTTATTGATTTTATATATAACAATATTAAGTTTATCTAAGAGGTATTAGAGGTTGTTAGATAAGTCATAAGTGGAAAAATCGAGTCATAAGGAATCTGCACTTATCCAGAGAAGAGGCTGGTCTGAAATCTGTTCTTGCAGTGAAGAATTATCGCAGGTGTCAGCATTCCGTCAAGAGACGTCTTCGCGACAGACTCGCCCCGTCAGTAGAGTCTTACTAAAACTAAAACTGTTTTCATATTGTTTATTTAAATGATTATATTGGTTAGGAACAGTAGATATTCAAATTTAAATATTTTATAGACTACTTTCTAGCGCATATTTTGATGAAAAAATTTCTTAAAGAATTTTTCATATTGTTTCTCTCAAATAGTATGATTGTGCTCCATATTTAAGAATTGATTAATCGAATTTCAGCCACTAGAGTTCTAGGAGAAAAGTCAATGTTTGAATATTGTCAGAAGTTCTGGCTACTACTACGATAGAAGATGAATGAATCATTTGTCTGGCCATGTAAGAGTGTTGATTGACAAAAATTTTATAATTAAGCTTTACTTTTAATTTATTTTTAAATAATAAAATTGATTTTTCTGAATTTAGTTGCACTATAAGATTTTACCTTTAAAGAATTTTTTAAATGATTTTCCTTCGATATGTAATTTATTTATTTATTTATTTTAC
>NW_023353377.1:0-3509 GCF_001411555.2 Juglans regia
GCGTTTTTTTTATTTATTTAATAATTAAGTAGGTATTTTTTAATAATATTATAAAAATTTTAAAAATATATTTAAAAGTATTAAAAAATAGATATAAAAAAAAAAACAATTAGCGATGATAGTAAAACCATCCATTTTTTAAAGAAAAATATTTAGGGTATCGATGCATCCGACAGAAAGTGTGATTTTTGAATATTAAAAAAAATGAAAAAAGCATTGTCGGTCTAGTGCATCGGTACACATAGCATATTTTTTTTTTAGTTACAAATATAAAGATTCAGGCTCGTTTGAATTCAGAATTACTCTCAATTTATCTCATCATATCTTATTTAATTATTAAAATTTTTTAAAATTTTTATACAAAATATAACAAACAATTCAATTTTTTTAAATTTTAAAACAATAATAATATTAAAAAATAATATTCTAACAATATTTTATTCAATTTTTAACTTTCATCTTAACTCATCTCATCTCAATTCACTATCCAAACCCCACCTCAATCTCTAAGGGTATGTTTAGGTAATGAGATGAGATGAGAGATTTTCAAACTTATCAAAAATTTTCAAAGTTTTTTTTCCCAAAAATAACTCAAATACAAAATATTTTTTAATTTTAAATTTTAAATTTTAAATTTTAATATCTAATCATTACAAATTTTACAGACTTTAAAACAAAATATAAAAATCAGTATAACTTTTTCGAATTTAAAAATAAAAATTATATTCAAACAATTTTTTAACTTTATAATATTTTTATTTAACTTTTACAATCTCATTTTTCAAAACCCACTAAAACATTTTAACTCAAGCTAATTCATTATTATTTACAAACAATTTCACTATTATTGGTGACGTATTTCATACACCTAGGCCAAGTTCCAGCAACCCGAGTTTAAATCTTGCTACTTGCAATATAGAGACAAAGGTGAGCTCAGTGGTGGTTTGGGGAGCCTCTAATGTCAAAGTCAGTCTTCCTTCCTGGAGAATTACAGTAAAATCATAGTGTTTAGAGAGATTATTCGTACCTGGAGTCTGGCTTGTATATGAGGTATCGGGGAACATTTCGTACCCTGTATCAGAGGTCAGCGTCCTGCTCACAATTAACAGGCCGCGATCTGTAATGCGATGTGGTTTCTGAGGTGGCACCATTAATGCGGCGTGGCTCCCAAGGTGGCATCTCGATGACAAACAATCGATGCGGTCACTTTCCATCCCCATCGTCAGATAATGAAGGATTGTCCACAATCTCCATTCATTTGACAACTTAGATCTTTAAATACTAGGTGTCAGGATTGGCATGTCCCCTTCCCTCCCAACTTTTTTTCCGTGTGAGTGTATCCCCTTTCCTTTGGCACATTTTGTGGGTTGAGTTATTTAGTGATTTATGAGCTTATAGGAGAAGAGCGATCTAGGCCAAAATGGGCTTAAGTGTCTTGCCCAAGCCCAACCCAAGGGCAGGGATGGAAATATCCTCTCTAACTACTATTCACAAACCATTAACAATTATTCAAAAGAATTATGAGATATTTCAAGTATCTTACGAGCCTCAATTTTTGTTATGAAAAAATAGAATAAGTTTCCTGAAAGATGACCTTCTACCTGAGTGAGAATGATTTATTTTCAAAAAATGTAATATTAGATATAGTCTTAAAGTATTCAAATTTCATACACTCTATTTAAAAAACAGTGAGACCTACCATTAAAAAGTAAGTATTTTCATAGAGAAACGTTGTGGGACGGTTGGGCTATTAAAGGTATGATAGCGGCCCTCAATTGAGACGGTAACACGTAGAGAAAAACACAATAGACTAATTAGACGTCACCACACAAAATACCACACACAAGATCAAGCTATTCCTCATTTCATCTCTCCAAGTCTCTTCCTCATTTTGTATCCGCCGGGGGTCTCTTTGCACCGCCACCAAGCCCTCTACCCCCCTTTGCCATTTCCTAACCCCCATCTCCAAGAATCGCACGACCCACTCTCGTCTAGGAACCTCCCTCTCGCACAGTTGCCTTCGTACTTCGTCTCCACCCACTCCGTCTATCTCCCCTTCATCTCTAGTGACCCACTCCGTCTAACGCCCCTTCATCTATTTCGCTTTTTGCATCTTCATCTTCTTACTCTGCTCTCTGCTTGAACCAAGTCAGTTGAAGATTTTTCGTAGCAGTCTCCAGTAGAAGGCATCACTGTAGTTGTAAGAGAATGGCGGCCTCTTCACTGCAACTATACATGCATGTGTGCGTGTGATTCTATTTTCTTTCACCTTTCTTTACATCAAGTAAATGAATATAAATTCACTATTTCTTTACTTTTACTTTTTTCTTTCACTGATGCCTTTAATATTTTCCTTTTCTTTTTGTTCTTCGGCCGTTCATATGCATCACAACAATTTTGGGTGGATGATTTTAATGGAGGAGAAATGGGTCTTGAGCCATGGAGTATAGAAAGGAGAATTAAGAAAATGAGAGAGGATTATTCGCGAGAAAGAGGGGGCACACATGAGGCATTTAGGAGGGGAGAGAGAGAGAGAGAGCTTGTTTGGAGCAAGCGCCATCGGGGATAAATGTGGGGTGGGATTTCGTTTAGGTTGGGATCTCCTGCAAGATGAAGGAGTGAGAGAGGGGGCTATATGAGTCTCTGATCATGTGTATATAAGTGCTGACTAAATACTATAAAGTGCTTACGTGGTGCACAATCATTGGAGGGCTGCTTAATAAGGGGGAGCAGCCGGACTGCTCCCCAGCTTTTCTCATTTTCATATGAATTTACGAGTGGATGAGATTTATACACCGTAAACAGTATAAATCATTTCCCTTAAAAAATGAATTAAAACATCAAATATTCAAAAGGACTATTCCATGTAATTAATACATAATTTAAATAGCAACGCTTCAAACAGTACTTGCTGATGTTAGCCCTTTAACAACAACTAATAAGAAACGCTTCTCTTGTTAGTATTTCTTTGAAATTGAATGAGGGTAAGCTTAAGAAGTTTCAGTTGAGTTATGCTACACAGAAGCCTCACACTCTGCACACCACTTAAAAACATATGATTTTATTTTTTTATTATCCTTCTCTTGTTAGTATTTCTTTGAAATTGAATGAGGGTAAGCTTAAGAAGTTTCAGTTGAGTTATGCTACACAGAAGCCTCACACTCTACACACCACTTGAAAACATATGATTTTATTTTTTTATTATCATATTTCATAAAAAGGGTAAAATGATAAAATCATATGTTTTTAAGCGGTGTGCAGGAGTGTGAGACTTATGTTTAGAATTTTTCCTCGGTATTATATAAATTAACACCATGAGTTTTAGCACACGGGATTTATACCTAGAATAAAATAACTTATGAAATGAAATGTTCTTCCTTTCCCTTAGCTATGCCTTCCCTCTGGCCATTATTCCCAACGAGTTGTGTTACCGCCACCAGCAAACGATCACTACCAGTTCCACCACTCGTTGCCGTCACCAACAGACGATCACTACAAGTTTGATGTAG
>NW_023353378.1:0-737 GCF_001411555.2 Juglans regia
GATTCAAAGTAATAAAACGGTGCGTACACAATTTTGAATGAAACGAACCGTTTCATTTATGCCACGTTGGCACCGACTACGCGGTTGTTCCCCATGCTATTTGCACACAGCATTTTTCTTGGCAAAAAAAATAATTGGAAGTTGTTTTCAACCCTTTAATAATGTGACCAGTTAGAAGATGAATCTCCTATACCATATTCATATCTCAATTTTATTTTATTATGTAAGATGTGATATATTTATTATTATTAAATAAAAAATCATTTATTAAAATATCATCAAATGGTAATAATACTAATATCTATATCACATATTACACAGTGAGATCAAAGTAGAATAATAGTATAATATCAAATATATATATATAATTTTCTAATTTAAAATAGAGTAATATTATATGTACTTATACTTTTACTTATAATTTTATTTATAAGATTCATTTTATTAGTTTTATTTTAAAATTTATATTTTAAGTTTTAAATTTTTTAATTTTTACAATACTTCTCAACTCATCTCATTTAATTATTATAAATTTTTTGAATTTTTATATAAAATAAAATAAAAATTTTATTTTTTTAAAATTATAAAATAAACATAATATTAAAAAATATATTTTAATAATATTTAATTTAATTTTAATTGTAATATCACCTCGTTTTATCTCGTGTTAAATCTTCCCTCAAAATATCAACTAAAAAAGTTGCCGACGAAATAAGGCACTCCAACTTTTCGCCCTT
>NW_023353379.1:0-581 GCF_001411555.2 Juglans regia
TAATGGAAGAATAGGTAGAAAGTTGAAAGGAAAATGATCATAATAGCTTCCTGATGGAACATGGGCATTTTCGTTATCCCATTCGCTCGTGGCATCGAATCGATCCCTCAAATCGACCTGACGATCGTCACAATTCGAGCATGCCCTTTCAATTTCTTGCATGGTAGAACTTGCTTTATCTCTTTTTGCTTGATAAGTACTTTCTGCACAATCCTGGCAACTCTGTGAAGTAGTGTTCCGACCACTACCATTTTGATTGTAACCACTGTCACTAAAAATGACTGTTTTCCAAGGCCACTTGCAAAGGGGTTAGATTTCAGCGATTTCTTATCCTTAAACACCATGTCTACTCTATCTATACTCCATTTGATCAGACAACACTTCAGCACATCAAGCAAATTTTCGGACTTCACGCTATCTTCGCACTCAAATCTCGGGAACTCATCCCGACTATGCAGGAACCCATGATCGACGTTGGAATCAAGAACATTTTCTCGGACTTTTGGTTTCTTCCATGCCAATGACTTGCGAAGATTTAGGAAGGCTAGAGGGTTCGTCAGGAAGTGGCACTCGAACCGAGA
>NW_023353380.1:0-1020 GCF_001411555.2 Juglans regia
CCTCGGCCTGTGCAAAATGTCCGCTGGGCCGCACAACCCGCACAACCCGATTGGGTCGAACCCGTTAAAATCGGGTTGAGTAAATGTCGGTTTCATCATCCATCCAATCTGACTAATATTGGACGACACCTTTGAACCCGAAAGTCGAAATCCATTACAGTGAAAAAGAAAAGTCTTCTCCCACTGCAGAATTTGAGTTTGAAAGCTACAAATCAAATGCGAGGCTTACGATGGGCGGAAAATAGAGCTGCAAACCAATAGACTAATATCAAATTAAGTGAAAATCCACCAGGTTTTGCTGCAAACACTGCTCTTGTTCCACGTCTTTGCTCTAAGCCACCTGTAGGTATCCTTGATTCCTTGGACTTTACCGAATTTGCTTGCTTGTGGTTATCTCATGATGCTATCTCATGGGCCACTAGGATAGCCGAGACACCCAAGACCCATTTTGAGTTCTGGAAGACTTTGTTTCCGGTGAGTGAGAACTTTGGTTTTGTTTGGTTGGTGAGAAAGTAGAGTGTATGGAAAGGAAAATGAAGTTTTTAGTATGTATTCCTCTTTATGTGATTTCGCATTTGATCATTTAGTTTCTTTTTTAGTAATCATGCATATATTTGCTTGAATTATGAAAAGTTAGAAAATTGCCCTTTTGTTTGGCTACTGAGAAAGTTTAGAAAAAATGAAGTGATGTTTTCGGTTACGGGGGTTTTTCGGTTCCAATCATCCTTGAAGCCATCATCTTTTTAGTTTTTAATGGTAATTTGATGGGCTTGAATATTTGAACTTTTCCTTTGGGATCTTTTTTTTATGGATTTTTTTTGGATCATCAAATTAATATTGGAACCTGCACTTCGCCGATGGTTTTCTTTCCCAGAAAAATACCTTCACAACGAAGATCGAACTCCAGAAAAAGATTCTGCTTGCAGTCATCATCAAGAACTGAGATTTCTTTAAGATCAAAGTGCATCTCGTGATTCCACTCTGTCCACTGGCATTTCTTGACGCTGAAGATGTTTTTGC
>NW_023353381.1:0-228 GCF_001411555.2 Juglans regia
GCTCAAAACATTAAAAAATAAAAAATAAAATAAATAAATAAATAAAATCTAGATTTCAGATTTACAAACCGGTATCCGAACCAGATGTACCCAATTTTTACAACTCGAATTCCGGTCCGAATTTATTTCGGACCAAAACTTGAAATTAAAATCTAATTTCTCGAATTTTGAATAAACAGTCGTATTTATAGAAGCTAAGAGCTTGGTCTAGGCAGCTATTTATATTTT
>NW_023353382.1:0-823 GCF_001411555.2 Juglans regia
CATTGGAAGTTACTGTTAGAATTTTATTATTTTTTATTATTATTAGAAAAATCAGAAGAGATTGGAGTGAGTTTGTAGATCTATTGAGAGTATTTTGAGTTGTTTAGATGTGTGAATTATGTTAAGTTGTTGACTTTTGAATAGATAGTTAAAAAAGGTATAGGTCCCATAAATATTATAATGATTTTATTTTTACTAAAAAATATTATAGTGATTTTATTATAGTAATTTTTTAATATTAATAAATATTGTAATGATTTTATTTTATTTTTATATATAATAATGATAAATATTATAATGATTTTATTTTTAATTTATATATAATAGAGATAAATATTATAATGATTTTATTTTCATATATATAATAGTGATAAATATTATAGTAATGTTATTTTTTATTTATATATTATAGTGATTTTATTTTTTATTTATATATAATAGTGATAAATATTATAGTAATGTTATTTTTTATTTATATATTATAGTAATTTTATTTTTTATTTATATATAATAGTGATAAATATTATAGTGATTCTATTTTTTATTTATATTTAATAATGATAAATATTATAGTGGTTTTATTTTTTATTTATATATAATAGTGATAAATATTATAGTGATTTTATTTTTTATTTATATATAATAGTGATAAATATTATAGTGATTTTTTTATTTATTTATATATAATAGTGATAAATATTATAGTGATTTTGTTTTTTATTTATATATTATATTGGTTTTATTTTTTTATTTATATATAATAATGATTTTATTTTTTATTTATATATTATAGTGATAAATATAATAGTGATTTTATTTTTTA
>NW_023353383.1:0-254 GCF_001411555.2 Juglans regia
CCCCCACACGCTTCTTTTTTTTTTTTTTTTTTTTTTTTTTTTTTCTTGTTTCACAAATCAGGCCAAGTCGCTTGAGAAACTTATTGCCTGAGTTTGCCCTTCACTTTGTCGGCTCACGAATTGTTTTTTTTTTTATTTTTTTTATTTAATGATTAAAAAAATGACTTTTAATATATTAATGTATTTTTTTATTTTTTAAAAATATTTAAATATGTTAAAAATATGAAAAAAATTTAAAAAATAAATTTGTGCTA
>NW_023353384.1:0-208 GCF_001411555.2 Juglans regia
GAAGGAATAAAAATGACACGAGAATCAATGAAGTTATACGAATGAAAGAGTAGCAATAAGACAAGATACCAACTTGAGCGATGTATGCAGCAGCCCCTTTGATGGTAAGGTTCAATCAACAAATTTCTTTCTTTCTCATTGTTGTAACTATGTAGCAACTTTGAATATGCTACCTTCTCTTCTCTTCAACTTTTTTTTTTTTTTTTTT
>NW_023353385.1:0-342 GCF_001411555.2 Juglans regia
ATCCTGCTATATATTTTTTAATTTTTTTTTTACTTAGTGATTAAGTAAGTATTTTTTTAATAATATTATAATTTTTTTATTTTAAAAAAAAATTTTACAATGTTAAAAAAATACATGTATAAAAAAGTAAAATAAAAAAACACAATATTTTACACTACAGGTGGTCCTAGCAGGACTGGGAGCAATGGCTGTAGAGCCACCCTTCCTTCAAACTCCTCCCCTTAATTTTCAAAATAAGCCGTTTCCCCATTTTCTTCGTATGACCCGTTTACTCCATTTCAAATTCCCGATTCCCACGATTCTCATCATCTTCCAAGTTCTTAAATGATAGCGAATTATTCG
>NW_023353386.1:0-470 GCF_001411555.2 Juglans regia
TACAGATTAAAGACCGACAGTGTTTCTTTTTCGTCTTGATTCTTAACTTCTTCGTTGAAGTCTGTGTTACGATCCCACATTGACTAAGTATGGGATTAGTTGATGGTTTATAAGCTCCTAGGCACTCTTTCCTTGTAAGCTAGTTTTCAAGAGTAAGTTCTACTTAGTGGGTTCATAACAAATGGTATCAGAGCCATCCCACATCTAAGGCCATGTTGCGACGGTTGCAATCGTGCGGCACGGGGGTGATGCCGGCATGGCAGTGTTCGCCCGGAGCTAGGAAAAAGACCTAGCGCACAGCCAGCCCGTGTGAGCGCCGGGACCGCCGTAGACGTCGGTTGCGGAGCGTGGTGGTTGTTACGATCCCACATTGACTAAGTATGTGATTAGTTGATGGTTTATAAGCTCCTAGGCACCCTTTCCTTATAAGCTAGTTTTCAAGAGTAAGTTCTACTTAGTGGGTTCATAAC
>NW_023353387.1:0-498 GCF_001411555.2 Juglans regia
AACTCTCCGGACCCTCGGAGTCGGGGCGTTACAGTTGGTATCAGAGCCAGGTTTGTAATGCCCCAATAGAAGTCCCAAACCACTTGGCCTATACTCCAAAAGGACTAGTCAATGATACAATTGGAGTCCCATTAGAACCTTATAAAGAGCAAGAACTTCTCCTTCCCAAGCAATGTGGGATCCAATACACCATCTACCCTTATCCTTATCATATGGGGTATCACAATCTCCCCCCTTAAATTCCCAACGTCCTCGTCAGGCCTGTCCTTCGTAGGTGGCACGGCTCAAGTCCCATATTTCTGGTTGGGATAGGCTCTGATACTATGTGTAACGCCCCAATAGATGGTCTAAACCACATGGCCTATACTCCAAAAGGACTAGTCAATGATACAATTGGAGTCCCATTAGAACCTTATAAAGAGCAAGAACTTCTCATTCCCAAGCAATGTGGGATCCCATACACCATCTACCCTTATCCTTATCATATGGGGTATCACA
>NW_023353388.1:0-236 GCF_001411555.2 Juglans regia
AATTGAAAAAAAAAAAAAAGAAAAAAAAAGGAAGATGATGGCAAGTACAGAAAAAAAAAAAGAGTAGTGATAAACACACAACACTTTGTACAACACTTTTCACAACACATGTTATAAAATAAGGGTATTTTTGTAAAGTGATGTTAGTTTTATAAGTTATTTTACAAAAATATCCCTCCTTTTAAAACATTGTTGTAGAAAGTGTTGTATAAAGTGTTGTGTGATTATCATTTTTC
>NW_023353389.1:0-206 GCF_001411555.2 Juglans regia
TATAAAATTCTCATTTTATCTCATCTCATCTAATTATTATATTTTTTTCAAATCCACATATAAAATATAATAAACAATCCAATTTTTTCAAATTATAAAATAATAATAATATTAAAATATAATATTTTAAACTTTCAAATAAAACACAAAATTTTCATTTCACCTCTCGAACCTGGTGTTTAGTTTAGCCAAAGGCTTGTGACCTA
>NW_023353390.1:0-427 GCF_001411555.2 Juglans regia
TGTTGCAATCCTATTATAGCCATATAGGATGAGTTTCCTAGGCCACATGCTGATACACCTCCTACGACACTTTGTATAGTGTCATCAATCTGCTCTCAAGTACTACACTCACCGGCCTAAAACTCTCTAATCTTCGTCTCAACCATTCCCACTAAAGAAAGCTTGTGCTCTACGATAAATTTCCTAACTTCTATGTGCTTCATCTACAATTTCAAATCAATGTTTTGAATACTATATCAGATGTCGTACTGATCAAGATATTGGAACGAAATATTTTAATACCGGTACTGTTTCGTGTACCGTTTCAGAATAATTGATATATGAATAAATTATATATAAATACATATATATATATATATATTATAAATAACTTAGTTTGAATTGGAAGTTAAAAAATGAACTTGTAATTTAAAAAAATAAAAAAAAA
>NW_023353391.1:0-317 GCF_001411555.2 Juglans regia
AAATGAAAAATAAGATTGGGAGCCGGAGGAAACAAAAAAATGCACGAGATTTTTCTTAATAAATAGCAGAAAAAAAGCCAAATACTGCATGACCATTCAAAATGATAATGAGTGCACCAATTCTAATTGAAATCATCACTTTCAACATTAACTTAACAGACTTCCTCATTTCAGTAGCATAATAGCATTCGTCATTTTTCTCTATAAATTATTAAATTCATTTTTCTGGGATCTTTTAAATTCCATTATTTCCATCGACAACACTTTGTTCCAAGTTCTTAAGGTCAGTATACTAACAAATTTGAGAACTGCGAAAA
>NW_023353392.1:0-738 GCF_001411555.2 Juglans regia
AAATAATGTTATTATACTGTCTTATTTTATTTTCTCATTTTGATTATTTATATATTTAATTATTTTCTTTTATTTATTATGATTATTAGTATATTTATATTTTTTATATTTTTAAAAATGTTTAAAAATATTAAAAAAATATAAATAAAAAAATTAAAGAAAATTAAAAAGAAAACTTACTGCTGAGCGACACCCTAGCAGAACTCATAAATAAATTTATACATGACAGTTTACATAATGACTTGAGACCAGATTGTATATATATATATTTTTTTAAAGTAGATCCGACAGATCATATCAAACTATACTAGTATGTAAATTTCGTTACGTAAGATTTTCGTGTAAACCAAATATTTCTCTAATCCTTTAGAATATTTAAAATCAAAAAATTGATTTAAAAGCCTCATTTTCTACATACATAACACACTGCTAATGAAAACCTTCTACAAGACCACAAGTAGTGTATTAACATATTGACTTGTATATAACAAAACTCAAATGAATTTAAAAATATTCAAAGAATATCTTTGAAATCTATTGTTACTTGAAATTTATAAAGATATTGTCTATTTTATATAGAGAAATACTTTAGTTATAAAGGGACTATACAAAAATAAATTTATAAATTGATGTGATTTGATATAATATATCAGACTGTAAAATTACTTTTGAAAAATACTTTAATTACAAAATAACTACATAAAAATAAATCCATAAACTGATGTGACTTGATAAATA
>NW_023353393.1:0-915 GCF_001411555.2 Juglans regia
TGTGAAATATGCAACCGCCGCGTAATCGTTTTGAAAAAAGTGAATAAAATGTGGGACCCACATGAAAAAAATCACTTTTTAGTAGTGGACTCCACTCTTTTTCAAAACAATTACGCGACGTTTACGCACTTCACGTATAGAATTACTCTTTATACAAATCTTAAATATACAAGACTGAGTACAGTTTGTTTCAATAGGGACCTCATTATAAAAAATGTAAATTTCTTTTTCTTGTAGGCTCCAGTTTTTTACCAAGGGCTTGCACAAAGTTTACACACATTAAACTTGTACCTTGGGATACTCTAGTTTCTTTATTTTTCTTGAATAAGAATAACTTATATACCTTTTTTTCGATCTGCCTTAACATGATCGTTATTATATCTAGAATTTTATCAGAAACAAAATTAGTTTACCAATCAAATATTTTCATGTCAAAAAGTGTGTTATTGATATTGGTTTCCAGGTAAAATGAAAAATAATAATGATAACATAATAAAATAAAATAAAATGAAGGGAATGGAATTAAATGGATTAATTTTTAGAATTTTTTAAAAAATAAATGAAAATGAATGTAATGAAAATAATGAATACTATAAAATGAATGAAGATAAATATTTTATAACAGCATTATTATCACGGATTTTTTTCTCTATTTATATTAAATTAAACTTTATTGAGATAAATTTTTACATATCATTTTCACTTTATAACTATTGAGATGGACTTTCAAATGATAAAAACAATGAGTAATAATTTTTATATTAAAAAAAATCACTTCTCTCATGAGTATAATTTATGAAGTTGCAAAACCTCCTCAAGTTTAAATTCATGAACAATAAGGGGAAATAAATTAAACTAAATTGGACACTTTGTCTAAACCAATGAGAAATTAAACCATTTTCAGGAATTATCCTA
>NW_023353394.1:0-437 GCF_001411555.2 Juglans regia
TTATTCAATTCATTTAAAATTATTTCATATTTTCTTACTACCTAAACGAACCTAAATGTTTGACAATAGTTCTAAGCATTTCCATAACACGAGAACGCCCCGATTCTCAAAATAAATAAGATATTATTGATCCAAACGAGCCTTTAAGTTTTTTTTTTTTTTCCTTTTAAATCTCAAATGCTTAGTATGGTTACAGGATTTGAATAATGAGTATTGCTATGGGTTTTGAATTTAGAATTGAAAAAATATCTTGAATAGTATACATTTTTTATATATTTTTTTAATCATTATAAATATTTTTTAAAAAATAAAAAATTCACAATATCATTAAAAAATATTTTCTTAATGATTCGGTAAAAAATAAAAAAAAATTTCCATTCGGGATATTTTTTAGATCCCTAATTCAGAACAGTAATCTTGAATAATACTCCATGTAT
>NW_023353396.1:0-382 GCF_001411555.2 Juglans regia
CGCTTTCAGTATGGTAGATCATTAGTTATTATCATCAGAACTGTGTACGTTGGAAATTACCAAAGGCAATATTATTCCCTGAGCATTGCTATTCATAAGCCCCACACACCATATACTACAATTTCTTTTATTTATTTTTTTGATTTTATTCTTCTTAAAATAATTGAATTCTTCACTCATTATCTATATACCACACATTTGATAAGAAAAAAAAAATAAAAAAAATAACAAAAAATGTGATGTATGGTGTATAAGACTTGTGAATAGAATTTTTTTTTATTCCCAACTTGTTTTACGTGGGAAGTGATATTTTAGGTACCACAGCATTCATGCGGCTGCTTTTAGTACACATCATGCAAGCCGGTGATCTTTATTCTATCTG
>NW_023353397.1:0-478 GCF_001411555.2 Juglans regia
TTATTTTTATTTTAAAATAAATTTAACGTATTAATTTAAAATTTTATTATTATAAAATCTCTTTATAATTGTAATAATTCGTCTCGCTCGTATTTTTTATAAAAAAGTGAAGTTCACTTAAAAAATAATCTTTTTTATGCTTTTTATTGTTGAGTCTACATTTTTATAAATGAATTCAGTACAATTTATTTATTTAAAATTTATACAAATCATACATTTATATTCCTTTTTTTTTTTATATCAAGAAATATTTTTATTCAAATCAAACAAGCTTAGCATCAGACTACTACATAATTTGTGAAATACAATCAGGATAAGAGTTATGCCAAACTATCAAGTATTCTAGATTCCAAGCATGTTTTGCCATTTGGTGAGCTACTTCATTTGCCATTCGTCCAGTATGTTGGATGGTGCATCTCGGGATCAGTTTCTTTATTTCATAGACCAAGTTGCCTAGCAGGGACATGAATTCTCCATT
>NW_023353398.1:0-741 GCF_001411555.2 Juglans regia
GGAAACTGCTACACCTACAGAAGATTTCTACCGAAAGGCAAATGTTTTTTTTTTTTTTTTTTCTTTTTTTTTCAATCATTTTTTTAAACACTTTAAATATTTTTAAAAAATATAAAAAAATCATAAATTCATTTAAAAACATTCCTTAATCACTAAGTAAAAATAAAAAAATAAAAAATAAATAAAATACAATTTCGGTAGAAATTTTCGGTGGAAATCTTCGGTAGGAATAGCATTTTCCTAAGATGAATAATAAATTTATTAAAAAAAGAGAGTACTATCTTATTTATTTTGACAGATAAAGTTGGTAATAATATTTTCTCAATAGCATAACCTTATAATACATGAATAATTCTGCTTATCATTTCCACACACTTCACTTATTTTAATTATTTTTTTTCATTTTTCTTATAAGAAGTATGTAGTATAAAGATAATAAGTAAAACAACTTAATTAATTTAATAAGAATAAAATAAAATAATAAAAAATAAAAAATAATTTTAAAATATGTAAAATGTGATGTGGAATGATGAGTAGCATCTCTCCATAAGAGAAATTCTATTTGCAATCCTCAAGTGGGGACTGCATGTGCAAGCACATTATTAAATGAAAGAAAACATCATTTTAAGAGGGATAATTTTGTAATTTTAAAAAATTTTAAAGTTAAAATAACCTATACTTGCATTGCAGTCCCCAAATCGTAATATATACCTCAATAAAATTACTTACAAGTGGATATGT
>NW_023353399.1:0-251 GCF_001411555.2 Juglans regia
TGCCTCGTTGCACGGTATCTCCCTCTCTGTTTTTCTGTCTCTCACCGTGCATCTCTCTCTCTCTTTCTTGTCCAGTGCATAGCCACCGAGTGCACCACCTCCCGTCGCACGCCGCGCCGTCGCACTTCTCCATCTCGGTGAGTCCCTGCCGCCGCTGCTTGTTTTTCACTGTTTTCTGTTGTTTGTTTATCTCCTGTTTACGTATAGGGTGCTTATATATATATATATATATATATATATATATATATGTG
>NW_023353400.1:0-549 GCF_001411555.2 Juglans regia
AGTCACTACCCTTTATTGAGAGTGCGATGTTTCAAATCAAATAACCCGGGTTTAGTAAATCCGGTCTGTAAAGATTTTTTCTTTCGAAAAAGTAGTTAGAAGAAGTTTATTGAATAATTAATTTTATTTTTTAATTTTTTAATTTTGATATATTTTTTTAATTTACATAAATATTTAAAAATAATAAAAAATTTATAATATTATTAAAAAGTATTTACTTAATCATTAAATAAAAAAAAACATTCAAAACACATTTTGATCATGAATTTGAGATCTAAAACATTTCTATTTGTAATTCTATCATGACATTAATTCGTGAAGTTGTTAAATACAATATTATAAGAAAAAGTTTTATTTATAATTCGTTTTTTGTAATGAAAATAAAATATACGTATTAATATGAGTCAATTTTTTTATTAAATAGTTATTTTTATTATAAATACCTTATCATAAATCATCGTATTTCATATAGTGTATGTTATCGTTGTTTCATCATTATTGGACGATTTTGTATCAGTTTCTTCTTTTAATCAAAGGAAAAAAAAAAAA
>NW_023353401.1:0-276 GCF_001411555.2 Juglans regia
CTGCATTTTGAAAATAATATTCTGATTTTGCATTCTGAAACAAAATATTTTGTTCTGAATTTTGAACTCTGTAAATGCTCATGTTTACACATTAGTATATGTCCTCTGCTTACTGAGTTGTTGATAACTCACCCCTTATCTCCAATTATTTTTCAGATAATTTTGATGGTTCAACTGGAGAATAAGAGTATGAGGTTTTAGCAATGTATGACGTCTGTAGTGGAATAAGTGCCCAAAGGTACAAATGCTTATTTGAGAGTCATAGTTAGTAAACTA
>NW_023353402.1:0-2435 GCF_001411555.2 Juglans regia
GATTCTTTTAATATAAATGTTACAAAGTATAAAGAGATTTTATAAAAATAAATTATAAATTGATATTATTTCATATAATACGGTAGATTTATTTTATAATAAAAATTATTTTATAATAAAAATTATTTTATAATTTAATGTACCATACTAAGTTGTTATGGTTTGTAGATTTATTTTTACGAGATTTTTTTGTATGCGAGTCTTATGGATATAGAGATCTCCTGCAGTATTCTCTCTCTGAGCACCTTTTATAATTAAATAAAAATAGAGAACACATGAACTCCCTAATATTTAATTCTATCTGTATACAATTTTTACTTGTCTTTTTTTCACTATATTTTCCTTACTAGATAGAGGTAGGGTTGAGCAAAAATTTGACTATGTTTCAACTTTGACAAAATAGAGTCAAAATTAGGCATGTAACCGGTCCGATCCGATCTGATTTTAGAAATATTTTAGAACCGAATCGATATATATCGGTTTTAAGATTTGAATAACTGATACCATATCGATTACATTCTTAAACTGGTACTTTCAGTTTTACCGATTCGGCTTGGTCAAGCTTTTCCAGTATATTATAATACATATTATAATTATTTTATAGACTATAGTGATATATTATAATATATAATATAGTGATATATTATAGTATATTATAATATATAGTGATATAATATTAATATAACTACTAATACAATACATTATAGTAATAATATATAGTTATTTATATAGAATTTTAAAATTTAATATTATATTCTTCTGTAAAATAAATTAATATTATATTAATTAGTAATTTATCATATAATACAAAAAATATTTTATACAATATACAAAATTAATATATATATGAACCGATCTGGTCCGGTTCGGTTTGGTGTTAAAAAAAAGAAAATCAAAACCGAATTGATTTCGATCGGTTTTGAAAAAAATTGAATTGGTACCGGATTGGACCGAACTTGGTACCGGACCAAACCCACTGGTTCGGTCCAGTCCGGTCCAGTTCACAGGTTTTTTTTTCACCCCTAGTCATCATTAGATTTTTTTTTTTTTTTAGGTTTTTTAGTTAGAGTCAAAGGTATTGCTGGATCGGATTGGAGTATTGTCGGATCGACTCCGACTCCAACTCCGATCCGACTTTGCCTTCCTACAGCAACTCCAATATTGTACATATGTTATAAAAAATATATATTTATCTAGTATATTTATATACCTATATAGTTATAACTTAAATCAATGGATCCTTTATAATACATTTTTCTTTAAAATATAAAGAAATGCTCTCAAAAGTGTCTTCTATTGGATCTTCTATTTTAAATATACTTTTACATTCTGCTACAGTAAACCTCTAGATGTAAAGAATATTGTTCATCATTGTAAACATTTTAAATTAATTTCTCTTTCCTCCTCTTGCTAAGTTTCTCATTTCTTCAACTTTCTTTATTCACATTATATAATTATTGAGAATGGATATTCTCATAATATATTTTGAGAATATTTTTATTATATAATCTATTCTTTTTTATTTTTTGAATTAATTTATATTTTGATTTAGCTTATAAATTTGGATTAATTTAAAATAGGACATAATTATGACATTGTATATGAAGAGATATTGCAAATATAAAAAAATATGAGAATATCATTAGTAGTTAGAGAAAATATTTGAAATGAATAAAAAATATTAAAAAGCATAATATAATTTAAATGATATGAAGAAAAAATAGATAAGCTGATGTATAGTATATTATAAAAGTCAGTATAAAAAATAGAAAAAGTGAATTTTAATAATGTATTTTAAAGGATAAAATGAAGAATCTATTGTGAGTGGTCATATATAGTTAACACGAAATAGTAGTTTTTCCGGACATGTTTGGGTTTGGGAATGCCCGAGTATTTTTTCACCTTTTCCTTTTCGTAGTTTCCTTTTACATGTCATGGTATGTTGGGTCAAACTAGTCGAGTTGGGTCATTTTGTGAAACAAGTGTGTTATTCAGGTCACGGTGATTGATTCTTTTAATTATTATTATTATTTTTTATGACAAAACATATAATTTCATTAATCAAAAGAAGATATAAATCAAACCATAAGGTTTGAGATAAAAAAAAAGTCCGGAATACAATCCCACCACATGTTGATACTCTCAACATTTCTCGTATACTGTGCAACCATATTGGCTTCCCTACAGACACGAGTAAAAAAACAAATCCCAAAAGCAAGATGAAAGATGTTTAATCTCAGAATAAAGGCCACCAAACATTGAGCTTGACATACCGTTTTGTTGCAGCGCCTCAATCACTCGTAGGCAGTCACTTTCCACTTGAAGCTTGTGTATTCCCATTCCTGAACAGAATTGAAGGCCACGTAAAAGAGCAAACAGCTCAATGTGCTCGGGTTCATCAACAACCATTTCTGATGTGGTTGTAGCCAATAAAA
>NW_023353403.1:0-293 GCF_001411555.2 Juglans regia
GACCAAGAAATGAATCACTTCATTTCCTTTATGTTCAAGAATCGCGGTGACATTACCCGGATTTTGTTTTTCCTTCTCTAAGCTGTGTTTCCAATTCTGAGACTGCTCGATGTGTATGTTAACATAGGGTTTTAATCTCATCTGATTGAAATTTATTTCCATGCATTGTTCGCTTTAGCGTAAGACTGGTACAAGTTTGGGCTGGGTTCGGAAGGTGAATATTCAGTCTCCACTTTCTGCTCCATAATACTCTTGTATTGTGGTGCATAACTGCTAACTGAATATAGAGCATG
>NW_023353404.1:0-220 GCF_001411555.2 Juglans regia
AAATTCCAACTTGCATGGGTTTAGTGGGATTCTCATATTTGTTGCATGAAAAATTCTCTCATCAGTCACTATTCATCATTTCACATCTTATATTTTATAAAAAAATTACAAATATAAAGTGTGAGAATGAATAATAACTGATGCATAACATTCCTCTTGTTGCATTTGCATGAGTTATTCAGTGAAAGCATATTGATGAAAGTCAAGCTCACATACTACT
>NW_023353405.1:0-319 GCF_001411555.2 Juglans regia
TTTTTTTTTTTTTTTAAAGAAGAGGACGGTACTCCAAATTTTATTTATAGCCCTCACTTATGGCGGAGGAAAACTGTGGTTACAAAACCCAATGCATGGGGGTTACACATATTCAACAAAGTCCAAACCCATGCATCAAAATAAAAAAACAACTCATCCACAAAAACAACTCAATAAAATAATACATAATAAATCCAAGAACAACAAAAAAGAAACCGAATGAAAACCACCTGTAAGGGAAAACCAACAAAAAATATTAGTTCAAAAGAAATAAAAAGAACAACCCAAAGGAAACTTACTTAATCCGAAGATAGGGGAG
>NW_023353406.1:0-7993 GCF_001411555.2 Juglans regia
TACAATAAGGGGCTGGTGTGAAAATAATGCTCTCTTGATCTCACTTTTTTTTGAAATGTAATTGAATTTCTCCTCTCTTGCTCTCACTATAGCTGAAATCCTCTCTCTTTCTTTTTCACTCTGATCAATGTTTTTCTCTCCTTTTTTTTTTAAGTCTTTTTTTTTCAGTTTCGGCCTTCCTTTCCTTTTCCTTTTTTTTTTCATTCGAACTTTGCAACTTTAATTGGTCCTCCCTGACCTGTTTTGGAGTTAATGGCACAAGAGTAATAGGTTGCCTATTAAGAGTGAATGAATACTTATTTGTGAATCCATCATGCGTAACCCTCAGATCATACTGCCATGGTCTTCCCAACAGTAAATGGCATGCGTGCATAGGAACCACATCACAAAGCACCTCATCCTCATATTTGCCAATGGATAATGCCACCAACACTTGTCTTGTCACCTTGATTTCCCCACATTCTGATGGGAACCATGATGGGCCTAGTCTTAAAGATCACGGAGACAATGCAAGGATTGATGGAATCCACTTGGGACGAGTTTAGCAAGAGCTCAACATTCAAGATGAGGCTTGAAGGATGAAGATCCAATTTTGATTCATTTGATCAGCTATGGAAGATGGCAACAACAAGGCTTAAAGGCTTTGGGCTCTTGAAGGGTTTCAACTTATTTAATTCATTTAAAGTACTTATTTTATTTGTTTAGAATAATTGAGTTTATTATGGGAAGCACTTAAGGGAGCTTATGCAAGGGCATGTTGGGAAAGTTATTATTTTATTGAACTAGGGTTAGGGTTACTGTAGCTGAGTTACTGTAGCTCGGCACTGTAGCCGCGGCACTGTTCATCCAGGGGTACTTTTGGAAGATAGGGGTTTATTTTGGCTAGGGTTTCATTAGGTTTTCCTTTAAATACTCTATGTAGCCTCATTTTAATCAGATTATGAAGTTTATGAAATTTGATGAATTTATTCATTGTGAGTTGAGTTTTACTCCTCTTGTTCTTAATTGAACTTTTGAACTTATCAAAGGCAAATCACAACCTTTGTGGCGTTCCTCCTTTGTAATCTGGGTTCTTGAGACGGGTTCTTCAGCGGGTCTAGATTTTAATATAATCTAGGTTCTTGAAACGAGTTCTCATCGGGTCTAGGTTCTCCATCCATTGACTTGATTTTGGCTTTCTTGGGGAGTTTTCAAATTGATTGTGGGTTCAAGGGAATTCATTCCCACGGGTTCATATCATTTGGTATCAGAGCAAGATTTCCAATCAGGTCTGATTCTATCTTTTAATTTTAGTATCCTTAAATTTAATTCTAGGGCTTCATTGTTCTAGGGTTGCCAAAAAAAAAAATTGAAACAAAAAGTAGGCGGCCGAAATTCTTAAGGTTTTGGGTTTGGCTGAAATTTGCATCACCTAGGGTTTCAAAATTCTAGGGTTTCCTGCATCTCTAAGTTTGTCAATTGCTTTGAGTGTCGTTCCATTGATTCTTTTCTATTTCATTGTCCACGTTTATGTGTTTGAATTCAATTGGTTGGTTTTCACAATTGAATATTGCTGTTTGTGGATGAATTAGAGAAAAGAAAAGAAAGGAAAAGAAAAGAAAAGAAAAGAAAAGAAAGGAAAGGAAAAGAAAAGAAAAGAAAATTCCAAAAAAAAAAAAAAAAAGAAGAAGTTGAAGAGAAGAGAAGGTAGTATATTCAAAGTTGCTACATAGTTACAACAATGAGAAAGAAAGAAATTTGTTGATTGAACCTTATCATCAAAGGGGCTGCTGCATACATCACTCAAGTTGGTATCTTGTCTTATTGCTACTCTTTCATTCGTATAACTTCATTGATTCTCGTGTCATTTTTATTCATTCATGTTTCTCTTGTTCTTGTTTCCTGAATCTAATTACTAGTTGGGATAAAACAAGGTTGCCTTGTCTTGATTGAGTTCATTTAGTTCTGAAAGAACTTGAGTGGAAAAACTATTGAGGTAAAAGGCAAGAGAGTGTGAGACTATTATCGGGAAAAAACCATTAAGAGTGAAACACGAGTAGAGTGTCATTATTCGAGTTGAAACACGTAAGGGAGTGTGTGAGGTTTTCTTTTTTACCACTAACATTCTTCTGTGCAGCACCTTGTAATGTCTCATCTGAGTAGCTCATCACCAAGGGGGCGAGTAGATAACTCATCCTTTGTGTTGCATGCCATGCAACATGAGTTTGAGCGGTTGAACTTGGTGTTAGGTGAAGTGAGGAATAACATGGATAATCAAGAAGCAATGGTTAGAAATCTGCAAGCAGAGAAAGATAGGAGGCGACATGAGCCTAATATTAAGAATGGGTATGAGAATGGAGAGTATGGTAAGGATGAGGAAGTGCTAACATCTGAAGTTGGATTGGGTAGACATAGAAGAGTTAGGCATGGAAGAGGCCTTAGGGCAAACTCAGGGGGTCGAGATAGAGTAGATAAGAACCTTGGAAGCATCAAAATGAAAATACCATCATTCCAAGGTAGAACTGACCCTGAAGTTTATTTAGAGTGGGAGAAAAGAATAGAGTTAGTGTTTGATTGTCATAATTACTCTGAGGAGAAAAAGATGAAGTTGGCTGTAATTGAGTTCATTGATTATGCGATTATTTGGGGGGATCAATTAGTATCCAATAGGAGGAGGAATTTTGAGAGGCCTGTAGAAACATGGAGAGAGTTGAAAGCTATCATGAGGCGGAGATTTGTACCTAGCTACTACTATAGAGACCTCTACCAAAAATTACAAAATCTTATACAGGGGTCTAGGAGTGTAGAGGACTACCATAAGGAGATGGAGGTGGCTATGATTCGGGCTAATGTAATGGAGGATCGGGAGGCCATAATGAAAAGATTTTTGAGGGGGTTGAATAGGGAGATAGCCAATATAGTTCAGTTGCAACATTATGAGGAGGTAGAGGACATGGTGCACATGGCTATGACGGTGGAGAGAAGGCTAAAAGGAAAGGGCACATCAAGGTATACTTCAGTTTCTAGTACTCCTTGGAAACCAAAGTGGGACAAAAATGATCAAGTTGTAGCAAAGGAGAAGACCGAACCACCAAAGGGAAAAGATTTGGGTGAGGCTGAAACCTCAAGAAAAAGTGAGAATGAGCTTAATAGTAAGAGTGAAGGTGACAGTGAAAGTGAGATTGTGCTGAAAAGCAAGAGTGAAGATGAGAGTGAAAGTGAAAGTGAAAGTGAGATTGAGCTGAAAAGCAAAAGTGAATGTGAGATTGAGAAGAAAAGAAATAGTGAAACCGAAATGGAGAAAGAGAGAAAAATGAGAGAGAAAAAAGAAGAGGGTGAGACTAAGACCTCAAGCAAAAGAGAGAATGAGTTGAAAAATAATTATGAGGTCGAGAGTACAAAAAAAGATGAAGAAAAAGAGAGTGACAGAAAAAAAGAGAGTGAAAATAAAAAAGAGAGTGAAAGGGAAAAAGAGAGTGAAAAAGAAAAAGAGAGTGGAAAGAAAAGAGAGTGTGAAGAAAGTGAGAGAAAAACAAAGAGAAAAGCGAGTTTTTATGCTAAGGCGAGTCTTAATCCTAACGTACTTGACGTATGTTTGCCTAGTATTGTTGTCTCTTTGTTGCAGGGATATGAGGTCGTGTTTCCAAGTGGTGTATTTAGTGGATTGCCACCTAATTGGGAGATAGAGCACTACATTGATTTTGTGCCCAGGGCGACAATTCCTAACCGACCTTTCTTGAAAAAACATGAGTCATTGACACATTTAAAGGGACAAGGTAAGTTGTTGACTAGAATGCATGCTAAGCGGGAGGATTGTGTTCAGACTTTTCCTCATGTATTCAAATACACACAAGGTATGAAAAATTTTGTGGTTGATACTTTAGCAAGAAGGTATGTCCTTGTCTTCATTTTTGATGCAAAATTGTTGAGATTTGAATATGATAAGGGATTGCATGCTAATGATGATGACTTTGCTAATGTGTATGGGACATGTGAGAAAGCATCTTTTGGTAAGTTCTATAAACTAGATTGGTACTTGTTTAGAAATATTAGATTTTGTGTACCTACTAGTTTTATGCATAAGTTGTTTGTGTGTGATAGACATGCTGGTTTGTTGGGTAACCTTGGTGTAAGGAAGACTTTTGTTGTGTTGCATGAACATTTGTGGGAATATTATTTGCCTTTCAATGACGTGTTGCATGAACATTTGTGGGAATATCATTTGCCTTTCAATGGCGTGTTGCATGAACGTTTGTGGAAGTATCAATTGTCATTCATCGATGTGTTACATGAATGTTTGTGGGAGTATCATTTGCCTTTCATTGACGTGTTACATGAACGTTTGTGGAAGTATCATTTGTCATTCATTAACATGTTGCATAAACGTTTGTCAGAGTATCATTTGCCATACATTGACTTGTTGCATGAACGTTTACAGGAGTATCATTTGCGTTTCAATGAGTTTGCATATATGGACTCTGTTTTGGGGCTGCCAAGGAAAGAAATAAGTAGAGATTCTATTTATATGGTTGTGGATAGATTTATAGAGTTTGCATATAATAGGACCATGCATACTACCACTTCATATTTTCCTTTCGCAATTGTTTATAGCCTTAATCCATTTACTCCTTTTGATTTAATGCCTTTACCTGTTGACGACATGAGTAGCTTGGATGGATCTTTTCAAATTCTTGAACAAATTAATGATATTGCATATGAAATTAATGATAATATTACTAATGTTTTTCCCTTTGATCAAGGTGGAGATTCGAGCTCGAATCCTTTTGAGGAGAGGGGGATTGATGGGAACCAAGGTGGAGATTCGAGGTCGAATCCTTTTGAGGAGAGGGGGAATGATGGGAACCATGATGGGCCTAGTCTTAAAGATCACGGAGACAATGCAAGGATTGATGCAATCCACTTGGGACGAGTTTAGCAAGAGCCCAACATTCAAGATGAGGCTTGAAGGATGAAGATCCAATTTTGATTCATTTGATCAGCTATGGAAGATGGCAACAACAAGACTTAAAGGCTTTGGGCTCTTGAAGGGTTACAACTTATTTAATTCATTTGAAAAACTTATTTTATTTGTTTAGAATAAATGAGTTTATTATGGGAAGCACTTAAGGGGGCCTATGCAAGGGTATGTTGGGAAAGTTATTATTTTATTGAACTAGGGTTAGGGTTACTGTAGCCGAGTTACTGTAGCACCATACTGTAGCCGCGGCACTGTTCACTCAAGGGTATTTTTGGAAGATGGGGTTTTATTTTATCTAGGGTTTTAATTAGGTTTTGCTTTAAATACTCTATGTAGCCTCATTCTAATCAGTTTTATGAACTTTATGAAATTTGATGAATTTATTCATTGTGAGTTGAGTTTTACTCCTCTTGTTCTTAATTGAACTTTTGAACTTATCAAAGGTAAATCACAACCTTTGTAGCGTTCCTCCTTTGTAATCTGGGTTCTTGAGACGGGTTCTTCAACGGGTCTAGATTTTAATATAATCTAGGTTCTTGAAACAAGTTCTCATCGGGTCTAGATTCTCCATCCATAGACTTGATTTTGGCTTTCTTGGGAAGTTTTCAATTTGATTGTGGGTTCAAGGGATTTCATTCCCGCGGGTTCATATCATTTGGTATTCAGAGCAAGGTTTCCAATCAGGTCTGATTCTATCTTTTAATTCTAGCATCCTCAAATTTAATTCTAGGGCTTCATTGTTCTAGGCTTGCCAAAAAAAAAAAAAAATAGAAACAAAAAGTAGGCTGCCGAAATTCTTAAGGTTTTGGGTTTGGCTGAAATTTGCATCATCTAGGGTTTCAAAATTCTAGGGCTTCCTGCATCTCTAAGTTTGTCAATTGCTTGGAGTGTCGTTCCATTGATTCTCTTCTACTTCATTGTCCATGCTTGTTGTGTGTTTGAATTCAATTGGTTGGTTTTCACAATTGAATATTGCTGTTTGTGGATGAATTTGTGAAAAGAAAAGAAAAAAAAAGAAAGGAAAGGAAAAGAAAAGAAAAAAAAATTCGAAAAAATTCGAAAAAAAAAAAGAAGTAGATGAAGAAAATAGAAGGTAGCATATTCAAAGTTGCTAGATAGTTACAACAAAGAGAGAAAGAAATTTGTTGATTAAACCTTATGATGAAAGGGGCTGCTGCATACATCACTCAAGTTGGTATATTGTTTTATTGTTACTCTTTCATTCGTATAACTTCATTGATTCACGTGTCACTTTTATTCCTTCATGTTTCTCTTGTTCTTGTTTCCTGAATCTAATTACTAGTTGGGATAAAACAAGGTTGCCTTGTCTTGATTGAGTTCATTTAGTTCTGAAAGAACTTGAGTGGAAAAACTATTGAGGTAAAAGGCAAGAGAGTGTGAGACTATTATCGGAAAAAAGCCATTAAGAGTGAAACACGAGTAGAGTGTCATTATTTGAGTGTAAACACGTAAGGGAGTGTGTGAGGTTTTTCACTAACATTCTTTTTGTGCAGCACATTATGATGTCTCATAGGAGTGACTCATCACCAAAGGAGATGGTAGATAACACATCCTTTGTGTTGCAAGCAACAACAGTTTGAGAAGTTGAACTTAGTGTTGGGTGAAGTGAGGGATAGCATGGATCATCAAGATGTGGTAATTAGAAATCTTCATGGCAGGAGAGATAGGAGGCGTCCCGAGTTTAGTGTTGAAAATGGGTATGAGAATGAAAAGTATGGTGATTCTCTTGTTACTAGGCATGCACTCAATACAAAAATTAAGATGGATGATATAGAGCAGAAGAGTGAGAATATTTTTCATACTAGATGCCACATCAACAACAAGGTATGTAGTATGATCATTGATTTGAGGAGTTGTATTAATTTAGCTAGCACTACTTTAGTTGAGAAATTGAATTTACGTACCTTGAAACACCCTAGACTATACATGTTGCACTGGTTGAGTGATTGTGGGGAGGTTAGGGTAAATAAGCAAATGCTAGTTTCTTTTTCAATTGGGAAATACCAGGATATGGTGCTTTGTGAAGTAGTGCCTATGCATGCTAGTCATATTTTGTTGGGGAAGCCATGGCAGTATGATAGGAACGTGATCCATGATGGGTTAAGGAACATGTACAGTTTTGAAAAAGATAGAAAAACAATCAAACTTGCTCCTTTAACCCAACACAGGTCCATGGGGATCAATTGAAGCTGAAATGTGAGGTTGCTCAAAACAGAAAGAGTGAAAATGAGAGTGATAAAAAAAGAAAGAGTAAAAGTGAGAGTGATCAAAAAAGAAAAAGTGAAAAGGAGATTGAGCAAACAAGGAAGAGTGAAAGTGAGAATGAGCTGAAAAGCAAGAGTGAAGATGAGAGTGAAAGTGAATGTGAGATTGAGCTGAAAAGCAAGAGTGAATGTGAGATTGAGAAGAAAAGAAATAGTGAGACCGAAATGGAGAAAGAGAGAAAAAAGAAGAGGGTGAGACTAAGACCTCAAGCAAAAGAGAGAATGAGTTGAAAAATAATTATGAGGTCGAGAGTACAAAAAAAGATGAAGAAAAAGAGAGTGATAGAAAAAAAGAGAGTGAAAAGAAAAAAGAGTGTGAAAGGGAAAAAGAGAGTGGAAAGAAAAGAGAGTGTGAAGAAAGTGAGAGAAAAACAAAGAGAAAAGTGAGTTTTTATGCTGAGGCAAGTCTTAATCCTAACGAACTTGACGTATGTTTGCCTAGTATTGTTGTCTTTTTGTTGCAGGGATATGAGGTCGTGTTTCCAAGTGGTGTATTTAGTGGATTGCCACCTAATAGGGAGATAGAGCACTACATTGATTTTGTGCCAAGTGCGACAATTCCTAACCGACCTTTCTTGGAAAAACATGAGTCATTGACACATTTAAAGGGACAAGGTAAGCTGTTGACTAGAATGCATGCTAAGCGGGAGGATTGTGTTCAGACTTTTCCTCATGTATTCAAATACACACAAGGTATGAAAAATTTTGTGGTTGATACTTTAGCAAGAAGGGATGTCCTTGTCTTCATTTT
>NW_023353407.1:0-270 GCF_001411555.2 Juglans regia
CCCATGGGGTTGAACCTTGATACGGTTTCCTTCTTGATGCGTTGATCTTCGTGGGGGTTCGATCCTCGTGCATGGCATCCTTGAGGTGTGAGTGTGGCATGGTGTTTGGTGCTTCTTAGCACTAGATTCCTACGCGCGCTCTCGGCCGACGATGGGTTGTTTGCTGGTTTGGCTTGGCTCCCAAGGGGTTGAGACCTCAACAACTGTCCCGATTGTTACTATTTTCTCTTCTCTTATTTCCCATGCCTAGCGGGGCAGGCTCGACACCAC
>NW_023353408.1:0-224 GCF_001411555.2 Juglans regia
CTTCACATTTTTTTAAATTTTTTAAATTTTTAATATTTTTTTTAAATTTTTTTTTGAGTTTATTCTTTTTAAATTATTTCAAATTTTTTATTCATTATTCATATAATAAATATTTAATAAAAGAAAAAAATAATAAAAATTAAAAATAATGTGGAGTGTGGAGGTTGTGTGAATAGTAGGAGGTTGAGTAGATTTTTTGTCTTTGTTATCTGTTTCTCAAATTT
>NW_023353409.1:0-222 GCF_001411555.2 Juglans regia
ACATGGAGTACACTCCACGTGTACTCCCTTTACACGCACTATGTCACATCACCACTATGGTATACCCGCAATATGGTGCATCACTCCACCACATGGAGTACACTTCACGTGTACTCCCTTCACACACATTATGCCACATCACCATTATGGCATACCCGCCGTATGGAGTATCACTCCACCACATGGAGTACACTCCGCATGTACTCCATTCACACGCACTAC
>NW_023353410.1:0-407 GCF_001411555.2 Juglans regia
AAAGGAAATTGCAGCACCAGGGTCTCTTTTTCTTGGTCCTCCACGCACCACTCAGAAAAATTAGGAAATATGACAAAATAAGATGCATTTCTAAAAGGTTTAAAAAGTAGCATACCGAGAGGGGTGGTCGTGGTGGTTGCTTGGCGTGGAGTGGTGGCTCGGGAGGAGCACGGTGGCGCTGGGGAGAGCTGGTGACCGTGGGTTGCGAACAGAGCTGGGGAGAGAGGGAAGGCCTCTGGCTGCAGGGCTGGGCGTGGAGGAGAAGGGGGCTCCGTCAGAGAACTGGCGACGGCATCGACGTTAGGGTGGTGGCGAACGGCGACCCTAGTGGCGGCGATATAGAGAAATCCGAGAGAGAGAGAGCTGAGGCTAGATTCGGGGAGGAAAGAGATCGGCGGGGGGTGGGG
>NW_023353411.1:0-681 GCF_001411555.2 Juglans regia
CGGCATGGGTTGTGCTCGAGAAGGAAGACCGTGGGAGGGAGGGGGGGGGGGGGGGGGGAAGGGCTGGAGGGAAATGAATGGAGAAGAGGCGGGCGATTTAATTTAACTAGCTTTTTTCGGCGTCTTAATCTCGCCGCAAATATCAAAATTCTCGCCGCAAATAAAAAGGTATTAGCAACAAAATAAAATCGCTCCAAATACTTACTTTTGGCGACAAAAAATCGCCGAAAATACACTTACCTACATTCAACAGGCTCAGAACAATGATGAAATCCCCGGCGCTTAAATTCGCCGCAAATAAGTAGTAGTTCTACTTATTTTTTGTGGCGATTTTAAAAAACGCTGGAAATAATCTATTTTGACAATTTTTAAGTCTAAAAAATCGCTGCAAATGACTACTTTCACAATCACAGCGATTAACTAACCGTTGCAAAAAGTAACTAATTTTTTGCGACGAATTGTGCGCCGCAAAAAGTCAAAAGTCGCTGCAAAAGATCAATTTAGTATTTGTGGCGAATTTTTCTGTCGTAAAAAGTGAAAAAATCGCCGCAAAAGATCATTTTCCAACTTGATGTAAAAAAAATACGGCAATGTAAAAAATCGCTGCAATAAAGGTTTTTTACAGCGATTTTATTTCCAACAAACAAAAAATCGCCGCAAAAAGCCTTATTTCTTGTAGTG
>NW_023353412.1:0-1375 GCF_001411555.2 Juglans regia
TAAAGAAGAAGATAAAACATAAAAACATATATAGGATGGGAAAATGAAGATAGAACTGACAAATGTTATAGGATGAGAAATTGAAGATAGGTCGGAAAAATAAAAATAGGACTGAAAATGAAGATAGAACGGATAAAAGAAGATAGGGTGGAAAAATACAATAGAACTAAAAATTGAAAATCAAACAAAAAATGACAAATGAAGATGATAGGGGTACAACACTTTGCCTCTTGAAGTGAGAGCACTTCGCCTCCCTAGAGTCCGAGGCGAAGAGCGTAGAGGTGCTCGTCATGGTGCAAGCATTTTGCCTAGCAAGATGCTTCCTTAGGTCGCGATACTTTGCCCTTCGCGGTGCTCACCTAGGGTACAATGATTTTTTATTTTTTTCGCCTTTGGTTGCTTGCCAAGGTGGCGAGTTTTCCTCGGCAGTACATCTAATACCTGGTGGATTAATCAACTATTTTATAGTTTAAATAGTATTTCCAAGACTAGAATTTACAATAGACTAGTAATTAATTCTTTATCCTCAAATAATAATCTAAGTAATCTTTGTTATATTTTGTTGTAAGTAGTTCATATTAGTAATGGATGATGCATCTCCTTTTATCAAAAGGAAATAGAGCTCATTTTTATTTCTTAGTTTAATATTCATCTATAGATCTTTTTATTTTAAAAAATTTTATTTATAAAAAACAAAAGATGGGAGGCCAAAATGTTGCCCAAACCTATCCAATAGTGTAAGAAGAAATGATACTTGCAGTCGTGAGTGTGCAAGCGCCGTGCAATCGCTTTGAAAAAAATGAATTTTTTAATAGTAGACTTTCCTCTTTTTCAAAACGACTGCACGGCGTTTACACATTTCACGACTATATGTAGTATTACTCGCAATTCTAAGAGTTGAAGTGATTAAAGTTTGGGTAGTGGAGTATTCTGACTATTTATTATTTTATTATTATTTATTTTTTACTATTATTTATTATTATTCAATATTTTATCATTATTTTTTTTTTTTTTTTACTATTATTTATAGAATATTTGATATCACACCACTTCCCAAACGCAATCTTAGTCTTCTATAAATTGAAAGAGAGTGATGTTGTTTGGAAATAAGGCTCAATCGTAAAGGTGTGAAGAGAAAATTAGAAAAAATGAGGGTTGGGCAAGGGAAAAATGAAGAGAGAGAGAGAGAAGAAAGATAGGAAATCAAAGTAAAAGAAAGAAAGAAAGAGGGAAGGGACAAAGACAGAGGAAATAAGTGGAGAAAGAAAAAGAAAAATGAAGAAGAAAAGGATAGGAAAAATAGTCACTAATATGAGTGGAAATTGTGGATTATTTTTTCATTATTAACTATTATAACAATTTATTTATTGGTTTT
>NW_023353413.1:0-575 GCF_001411555.2 Juglans regia
AAACACTTTCCCACAATCTCTAAAGTTCACCTATATAAACACACTCAAAATACTATCATACCAAAAACCTCTCATCTTTCTATAGCAACCTAGACTTACACTACAAGAAAACTGATTATTTGAACCCAGTTATTTCTAACAAAATGACTATTTTCAGCTAAAATGAGTTTGTTTTCATCGTAAATAGTCATTTTTGTTGCAAAAAAAAAATCACAAATACTCATATTTCTTGTAGTTTTGGGAAGTCTCATTTTGAGCTTTCAAGGTATGAACCTACTCTCATGTTCTCTTCTTGTTTCAAATTTTAAAAGTTTGATCATGAGTGTGCTTGATGATAAGTTTTTTATGGTCGAGTATGAAGTTCTTGATGTCAAGGATTCTGGGTGTGCTTGTTTGAGCTTCTCAGGTGTGGGTGTTGTCAATCTATACTTTGGAAGTCTTAAAAGTTTTGATGTTTTGAATGTAAGAGTGAGGTCAAAGGATTGTTTTGAAGGTCAAGAAATATGATTTTTCTTGAGGTCTAGTGGTGACCCAAAAAGGTTTTTATTTTCTTGAATCTATGTTTTAGTTTTCAG